>NW_026613534.1:0-169685 GCF_026213295.1 Gadus chalcogrammus
CTTCGCTCGCTGCGTTCTGCCTTCTGGTGTAGCCTACAAATGTATCTATTTTTGTTTTTCTGTTTCGGGTTTAAAAAACCAACAAACAAAACACAAACAAATGAAATGCTGTTTATTTGTTTATTCCTTTTGCCCTTTTTCCGTTTCAAAACCAAATCAGAAAAACCAAAGAACGACTGTTATTTGGTTTTTCTGATTTTGTTTTAAATCAGAATATTCAAAGAACGAACCATACACGGATTCTTACGCCTCGTTTCCACATACGTACATTCTCGTATGCGATCCAACCGTCTCCGACCGAAAGTCCATTCATTCCTATGTGATTCTCCGTAATGTCCGTTTTTCCTCCGAGACTCCTCCCCTCCGTAAAATTTCTGTCCGGTATGTCCGTAATATACGTTCAAAAAATGTAACTTTCGCCGTCGTTTTACGGAGATACCGTATGAACGTTTTTATGTTTTTCACAAAACTTGCAGGCTAAGTACATTGCAGGCCAAACTCCTCACCGATCTCTTTCCAAGCCTGTTGGTTTTGTTTTTATCTCTGTATATGTCGATCCTCATGTTCCAAAGTACCGGTCTCCTATCCGCTTATCCGGGGTCGGGTCGCGGGGGGAGCAGCTCATGCAGGGGGCCCCAGACTTCCCTTTCCCAGGCCACATTGACCAGCTCTGACGGGGGGATCCCGAGGCGTTCCCAGGCCAGTGTTGAGATATAATCTCTCCACCTAGTCCTGGGTCTTCCCCGAGGTCTCCTCCCCACTGGACGTGCCTGAAACACCTCCCAAGGAAGGTCCCCAGCGGGCATCCTTACCAGATACCCGAACCACCTCAGCTGACTCCTTTCTAAGTAAAGGAGCAGCGGCTCTAATCCGAGTTAGGGAGACACCAGCCACCCTTCTGAGAAAACTCATCTCGGCCGCTTGTACCCGCGATCTCGTCCTTTCGGTCATCACCCAGCCCTCATGACCATAGGTGAGGATAGGAACGAAGATTGACCGGTAGATCGAGAGCTTTGCCTTGCGGCTCAGCTCTCTTTTCGTCACAACGGTGCGGTAAAGCGAACGCAATACCGCCCCCGCTGCTCCGATTCTCCGGCCAATCTCACGCTCCATAGTACCCTCACTCGCGAACAAGACCCCGAGGTACTTGAACTCCTTCATTTGGGCACTCATTTCCTACCCGGAGTAAGCAATCCGCTGATTTCTCCTAACATCTTTTGTCCGTAAATAAATTCATGCCCGTACGTAAAACACTAGCGACTCGACACGAAAAACATACGTATGTGGAAACGAGGCGTTAAGGTTTCTCTGTACTAATGTATGCTTTCTTATCAGATGGAGAATAACCTGTGTTACGTATTTTAAGCACATAAGCTGCCCCAACATAGCCACTAGGAAGCAGGATCGAAGACACAAGCTGCATTACCCTCACATAGCCACTAGGAAGCAGGATCGAACACACAAGCTGCATTACCCCCACATAGCCACTAGGAAGCAGGATCGAACACACAAGCTGCAATGACTACTCCTGGCACAGATGGCAGCACCTTTAGGGGCTGTGTCCACCAAAAGCGTTTTTAAAAGGCGGAGCGCTCCGTGCACTGCTTTCAACGCGTTTGTGCGCGCCGCTCAAAAAAGGAGCACAGAGCGTTTTTCGTTTACGTCATTAATACGCGTCATCGCTTGTATCCAGATATACAGCTTCTATCTGTTGGCTCCATCATCTGGCATCTGACACCTGAACGTCCTCTCTGGTTGCTCCTACAATTTTATTAGAAAATGAATGAAAGATTAATAGCGCTTCTTGCCGTAGCAGCGGAGGTTGCGGACGATCCCCCTGCGCCTGTCGTGGTTGCCCGGAGGAGAGTGTGGGTCCACAGCATTAATCGTGGCAGGGGTCAGTACGGGGAATACCACCGGCTGTGTCAAGAACTCCGCTTGGACGAGGATCGCTTTAAGGTTTATTTCCGACTCAACCGGCAACAATTTGAGTGTTGACATTTATTGGGCCGACCATCGCCAAGATGAATACAAATTATAGGGAGAGCATCAGTCCCGCCCAACGGCTTTGCATTTGTCTGAGGTGAGTAGCATAAACTGAAATGTGCCTTTGTAAATAAAAAACACTGTAGTGGCAGCTTTCCAGCGGGGCCTGCCCGTAATTCCGACGCCTCATTGTTCCGACGTCTCAATGTTCCGAAATATTTCCCATTAGATCGACATGCCACTATTCCGACGGTTCACTGTTCCGAAAACGATGGGAAATATTTCGGAACATTGAGACGTCGGAACAATGAGGCGTCGGAATTACGGCATGGCACCTTTCCAGCGGCCACTCCTGGGTGCGGATACAACCGGACAACGCGCGTTGTAAATTATAGGTCTATTTATTTGTTCCTTCTTAGTCAATAATAAACATAGATGTCCCTATCGCATTCACGCGGTTGAATAATTGTTTGCCACTTCCACCCCACATGGTCATAGGCAGTGGCGAACTCAGCCCTTTGGGGGCTCCAGGCGAACAGTCATTTGGGGGCCCCTGCATCTACCGGTCTCAGTACCTTATATCGCATAATGAGATACTCCATACAAGGGATGAACAAAAGTCACTATCCTTCTTTCATGCAAATGTTAATTATCTATTTACAAATTGAGAATAACATACAAAACAATAAGATTAGTTATGTTGACACATTACACTGACTGTTAACCATAAGTCCTCATTAACCTGAGGGTTTCCAGTAGCTCACAGCAGCTATCTGCTGTGAGCTACTGGAAACCCACTGATAGCTGCGTCCAGCTATCACTATATTTCCTGTGCTCTTCAGACCTTTCATGGTTGATTAGATGCATTGCAAGGTTATTCTAGTCTTTAAATCCTTCCTCACTCAGTTGTTTGAGTGAGGAAGCAAAAAACACGGTCTGCACTTTCACTGTAGACTAACCAAGACATGTTCACCCTCTCACCATTTTTCATTACTATGTAATAGTATGCTTTTGTGAATCTGCGGCCCTTGGGCCAGAGTGCTGGGTCATCCACAAGACTATGTGTGCACCTGCCCAAGACACAGCAGCTTGGGCCAGAGTGCTGGGTCATCCACAGGAATATGTGTCTCGCAGTCATTGTTATCGTTATTGTCATAAATTTCAACAACCAAAGTGGAAGAAGGAGAGTGAGAAATATTCACTACCAGTTGTGCATCATCTCAGTCAGTTTGTTGACACACGTCATTAGCATCGCTGCTGGCTGAACCAGAGCCACTTGGAATGAAAGGAGCAGTAACGTGACAGCAAACGACGTTGACGGCTGCTCTTGATCCGCCGACGGTCACGCTGCCACTGCGGTGGCTGTAAAACAGCTGGATAGCTTTGGCAGCTTTGAAAGAAAGTCCTGCCTTTGGTCTTTCTTTTTGTGACCCGCTTTCGTACGATCGCTTCATGTTTCACTCGATTTATGTCTCACTCGATTTCTCTCTCTCTCTCTTACCGCTTACTGTTTTGAATTTGACATAATTTCCGCATACCATACGCATGATGAGCGTGATGCGCGTAACATGGAATAGTCCATGTAGTGCAGACTGAAGGGGGGTGCACACGGAAAGATCGTGAAAACATGAGTAATAATTAGACATCCCGATGCTACTATTGTGAAGAGATTTTTATAAAAATAATAAATATGGGGACAAAATATATGCATTGGGGCCCTCTTGACCAGATCAATATTGTAAATAAGAAACTGTTCTTAATGTTTTATCGGGAAAAAGAAAGGTAAAAAATAATAATAATAAATAAATAAATAAATTGGGGGCCCCAAAAACCTTCTATGGGGCCCGGGGCTCCAGGCAAATGCCTGGTTTGCCTAATAGTACGGCCCGCCTCTGGTCATAGGTAACCCATCAATACATCAAGTCAGAACGTCCGACGTCCCACTCTATAGGCTAGGTGCAGGAGTGTCCAACGGTTTTTACTTCCGTATTCCGGTGTGGGTTGGTACGCTTCCGGTCTCGCTGCGCTAGTGATAGAGAAGGCAGCTACACTATGGCTTTATTTTATTCAAGATGTTTGCAGGATTTGCCTTCAATCTCGATAAGTGATGTTCATCGACTGGTCCAGACGGGGAGCTCTGCCCCCAGAAGCAAGAGGGAGAAGGGATTTAAAATGTATCTGTCAAGTTACATAGACAATTATGAAGGTAAGTTTAAACAACAACACTACGGTAGCCATGCTACATCGACTAGCTAGCTGTAGTTATTTACAATTTAGCAGGGTCCTCCTTCGTCTGTACAGTGTTTGAAATGTGTACGATTACTGTTTAGTAACAGAAATTATGTCTAATAACATGAATTATGTCGAATTCCTCCAGTTTCAAACAGAGATCCAGCAGGGAGAGTCAGTGTGAGGGCAATCTGTCATAGGTCCTACAGGAAGAGTGAAAAGCCACACGACCTCAGAGTAGGGAGAAACAAAACATGTATAACCTAATGGTTCAAGTTTTGGGTTGTTAATGTGTCTCGAGCTGGTGATGTGCTTGCAGTATAGAAAATAAGTCTAGTTTGCTGACATAAACCTTAACGTAGCTTTCATTGACACCCCAGAAACTGTTCCTGTTCCTTAGAGTATAAGTATATACGTTTAAGCCTATCCAGTACATAAGTCAGTGTTAGGTAAGTGCTGAATGTATACCCGGAATCTTGGATAGTCTTACCTGTTCAACGTTCAACTTACACTGCTCTTACTCCATTATGATTCCTGAACTCCATTTAAGAGATAAGTGTAGCATACGTTTAGGTGTTATACGTTTAAGCCCAGGGGTGGCCAAACTTGCTCTTATATTACTCCATGCACCTGTTACTCAGACATTCATTAGATAACTCTGGAGTACCATTGAGAACAGGGTTTTTCACAACTACTGTTACACTTTTAACTGGTCTTGTAATGGTCCTGGACAGTGTGTATTTTTCTGTATGGGACCTGCAAGCACAGTTTGGCCATCCCTGTTTAAGCCTATCCATGGTCAGGTACATGAGCCAGTGTGAGGTAAGAGCTGATTGTGTACCCTGAATCTAGGCTGGATCTTGTTCAATGTTGTTCTTACATTGTTACACTTCTATGTTACCTGAAAGCCAATTAAGAGATAAGTGACACCGGCTTATTTGTGTGGATGTCAAGTAGCAGTATTTGAAACGGAGCAGAACTAGATATTTATTCCCTCTCTCTCAGTTCAGTTAGTTTAATAAACCAGAATGGTTGCACTTTTTCCATATCCACTATTGCTTGAACCGTAAGCCTGCTGTGACCTTTCTCATATCTGGTGTTCTTTTATAGTAATGACATAATGACTTCAATGTGACATGTAAGTAATTGTGTTTTCTTTTATAGATAACTTTTGAAAACAGCTCGCCTGTTACAATTGCTGCTGCTGAATGCACATGTGTTGCTGGAAAAGTCCTGTGCAATCACAATGTTGGACTTCTTTTTCAAACGGCACATTACTCAACCCTGAGACTGAAGGCAGTTCCCCCTGTCCTTAGCTGCACAGAAACAGAGCAGAAATGGCATAAGCCACAGACTATGGTAAGCACTTAATACCAAAGTGAGAATATTATTTATTATTGTTCTTTGTGAACTTTTATAGGGTGTGAAACCAGGTAGAGTGAGCGACATGGTCGTCATTTCTACAAAGCTTAAACCTAGGCAGTACACAGTTGCTGATGGTGTAAGGTAATATTTACTTATCTTTCTTCTTTTAGTTTTGCTGGAGTGTATTATTCTTCCCTCACCTTTTTCCCCAACTCCTAATTATGATGTTACCCTTTCTTTTCTTTCTAAGGAGTAAGCGCTACAAAGCAGTGCTGGGGGACTTGCCGGACCCAGATGTCCTGAAAGTTGCTGAGGCTTACAAAGACTTCACAGCAGACATTGCTCCACTGATAACCACCATGGCAATAACCGAGGATGTTCCCCTTGTTCAGTCAGCATTTGGACCAGTCCAGGAAGGTAGCCCCATCTCTTACCAGCATCCAGTACCAATTAGTCGGGTAATAGTCTGCCACCCAGACAGCCCCCCTCCACCACCTCTGCCATTAGAAGGCTATAGGCTGGATCCCTCCACCTGTAATTTTGTGTGCACTCATGAACAGCATCTCCAGTTAATGTCACTTGCCATTACCTTGGATATGGCAAGGAAGATAGAGATGGCTACAAGGGACCAGAGCAACAGTGTGGAGTGGCACCAAGTCAGGAAGCCGAGGCTCACTTCCTCTCGATTTAGGGAGGTGTGCCATGTGAGAGGGGACAGTTCTTCTCAGAACCTAGCAGAGAGAATATGGAAAGGTGGGGTTCAGACAGCGCTAATGAAAAGAGGGCTGGCATTGGAGCCTGTGGCCATCCAAGAATACACCAGGACGAAAAATGTAAACTACTGGCCATGTGGCTTTGTCATCCACCCAGATGCTCCTTGGCTAGGATCCTCTCCAGATGGTCTTGTATTTGATCCAACTGAGAGCCCACCATTTGGACTGATAGAAATCAAGTGCCCTAATTCCAGAAGCTATGTGGACTGCAAGTACCTAAAGATGCAGAGTGGCACATTAAAATTAAAGCCCAGCCACAGCTACTACTGGCAAGTCCAGGGGCAGTTATTACTCACCGGGATGCAATGGTGTGATTTTATTGTTCTGGCTGAGGAGGACATTCTTGTGCAGCGCATCTACAGGGATGCTGCGGTGGCAGGTGTTATAAGGGAGAAGGGGGATTATTTCTTTTTTCACTTTTACCTCGGTAAAAACAGTGGTTGACTCTTCCCCCTTTTTCCATCCACTTTGCTTTTCGATTTATAGTATAAAATGTTAGTTCTCTCATATTAGTTGTTCATACTCTTGGTTTTTGTTCGTTCGTCTAGTATATCCTAGGCATCGTCTTGTTTCCCCAGAATGTTGTAAATATTTCAATGTTATATTTGCTTGATTAAATTTTGCCTTCTCCATGTATATCTTTGTAGCTTGGAATTTTATCTTCCATATAATCGACCAAATCTTTCTCATCCATTACTGTTCTAATCTTTATGTGCTCGTGGGTGATACGAGATGTCAGTGATTGTGTGTTTGTTTATTTCTCACCTGCATTATTTCCTTATTAAATTATACATTTTCTTATGTCATTTCCAGTGTGTTTTAATTTATGTCTTAAGTCAGTAAAACCCAAAATGTAGTGTAAAGACCACAATGACAATTTGTTAAGGGTCAAGACACATCTTTAATTTACTGTTGACTTGCCCACGCCTTTACTAGCGGCCCATTCTGGTAATTGACCAGGAAGCAGGCCACACTGAACAACTCCTCAATGTTCCCACATACAGAGAGAGGTATTTCCTTATCAAAGAGTTTGTTCTCTTTGATCCTCCTTATGCACCTCTCCACATGCACTCTTAGACGTGCAATTGACTGCGTCTGCCTGACATCCTCTCTACTCATTTGCTTTTTGCGAGAGAGAAAAGCAGGTCGGTACACCTTACACCCAGCAAGGTTGTCCACCAAGAAGCCTTTGTCCACCATGATTGCCATGTCTGGCTGCAGCAGCTTCGCAATTCCAGAACGTTTGAAGATCTCCCGATCACTCATGGATCCCGCATACAGCCCTGACACAAACGTAATGGCACCATGGGGAGCCATGCCTATCATTGCCTTGAATGTTGTGTGCGACTTGTAGCTGGAAAACACTTCACTCTGCAGGAGAAGAGAAGAGGGCGTTTGGCAGGAGATCTCTGTGCAATCAAACACCACCTGTGTGTCAGCAAACGCAGAAAACTCAGGTGGTAGGTTTGCTCTGACAACTTCAGATGGGATCCACAGACGCTGGCTTCCCAGCAGGAAGTACAGGAAGTGTGTCCAAGTGGACACAATCCGACTGGCAGTGCTGCGGTGGATACAGAACCTCTCTGCAAGGTCCCTGAGAGGTAACCCGGCTGAGAGATGCATAAGGAAGAGCAGCAGCTCGTCAATAGGTGGAAGTTTCTGTTGAAAAAAATAAAAGTTGCAGACTAACATTTTAATTACTTATTGTTATTATTAAAGAGTTTAATCAGAAGACTATTGTTATAGAATTACAATTTTAGTGTTACATAGGGTACAACTCTTCTAGCCGACATACCGTTGTTTGGTGAGAGACTGTGTTGCTGCTGCTGGCAGATGCCGTCGTTTTGGCGCTGAATCCGGGATATCCATGTCTGGCCGCGGACGCCGATCCCAAACACTGGGTCTGGGTACAGGTCGTTCGTATCCATTCCATTCAAAGAGAACAGGAAACGTTCCCTTTTGTAACCTTCTCAACCCACTGGCAGTCACAATGATATCTGTTGCATTAAAATGCCTACTACAGACCCGGGTGTTTTTGGTAGGGATGAAGTCATCTCTCCGGATCGTTCTCATCCACTCAGTCCTCAGCGGGGAGTCAAGAGGGAATGAATGGAAGCTAATTTCCTTATTGAATTTGGATGAGTTTGAACACTCTGGCACACAACAACGTAGCGCTGAATTTCTCACCTTTTGATAGGCAAGTCGCCGTTCTTTTACTCGAAACACACTCATTCTACTCTTCAAAACAAACCGTTGGAGACTCCTGCACCGGCCAGACAGATTGCGGCCGTCAATCCGTTTTCACACATAGAATTACGTTATTTTTAAACCATAATTCACCATACTATAAGCATATTTCATAAACTTAAATATTTTAATTATTTCAACAGTGTTATCAATCTTAATCACTTAATTTGCAACATAAATATCAAAACGGCTCCAACACCCTAATTGGCCATAATAAGGCAATTCTTAACCATTACCGGCCCATCTCCAATCTCCCTTTCATCTCCAAAACACTTGAAAGGGTGGTTGCCGCACAACCACAGTCCCACCTCGACACTAACAATCTCCACGAACCGTTCCAATCTGGCTTCCGTCCAAAACACAGCACTGAAACAGCCCTAGTCAAAATCACCAACGACCTCCTCCTTGCAGCCGACTCTGGATTACTCACCATTCTCATCCTCCTCGATCTCAGCGCAGCATTCGACACCATCTCCCACCCTCTGCTCCTGGACCGCCTAGCTGGTATTGGGATCACTGGTGCTGCACTCTCCTGGTTTACATCCTACCTCACCGGCCGTCAACAATTTGTTCAACTAAGCAACCACAAGTCTGGGTGTTCAGGTGTCTCACTGGGTGTCCCCCAGGGGTCAGTCTTGGGTCCACTCCTCTTCACCACTTACCTCCTCCCGCTGGGCACACTCCTCCGTCACCATGGGGTCCATTTTCACTGCTACGCTGACGACACACAGGTCTACATCTCCACCAAACCCACCGCTGCCATCCCCCCCACTTCCCTCATCATGTGCCTGGAAGAGATCCGGAGCTGGTTGAGCAGGAACTTCCTGAAACTCAATGGAAACAAGACCGAGGCCCTGCTCATCGGATCCAAATCCACCCTCACTAAATCACAACACACCCCAGCTCCACTCATAATTATCGATGGATTCCCAGTACCCTTCTCCTCCAAAGTCAAGAGCCTCGGCGTCATCCTGGACAACACCCTCTCATTCGCACCCCATATTCACAACATCACCCGGACTGCATTCTTCCACCTCCGCAACATCGCCAGACTCCGCCCATCACTGACCCAATCCAGCACTGAAATCCTAGTTCACTCATTTGTCACATCACGCATAGACTACTGCAACGCCCTCCTCACCGGACTCCCCACCAAACTCATCAACAGACTGCAGATCATTCAGAACTCAGCCGCCCGGATCATCACCCGCACCAAATCATCTGACCACATCACCCCTGTCCTCATTCAACTTCACTGGCTCCCAGTACACTACCGCATCCAATACAAAACCCTACTCCTCACCTACAAAGCTCTCCACAACCTAGCCCAAGAATACACTCCCTCCCGCTCCCTCCGCTCAACCTCTGCTGGACTACTATGTATCCCCACATCACGACTCACTTCAATGGGTGCCCGGTCATTCAGCTGTTCAGCACCCAGGCTCTGGAACTCCCTCCCCCCACACATAAAACAGTCAGACACCATTACAGCCTTCAAGTCACAACTCAAAACTCACCTGTTCAAACTCGCACACAACGTCTAACTGATCACTGTTTTGATTGTTTTTTTGTTTTGTTTTGTCTTGTTTTTGTTTTATTTATTTCTTATTGCTTATGTTTATTTATTTATTTATTTATTTTTTGTTTTTTAAAAAATGTATGATGACTATATGCTCTGTAAGGTGACCTTGGGTGTTTTGAAAGGCGCCTCTAAATTAAATGTATTATTATTATTATTATTATTATTATAACAAGATATTCATGGGAGCCACACAGTTCAAAAGTCCATTGCAATATTATTCATGTTTCACATTTCTTTTTTTTCCTCACATATGTTTCAATAGTTCAATAGTTCAATAGTTCAGAGCCCGGGTGGAAGAATGGGTTTTCCTTTCAAGAGCAGAAGGTGGTTTGGAGTTAGGAGTTCAGGATCTTTGGAGTCTCCAGATGTTACAGTAATGGGACGGGCATTGAGAACTGCCTCCACTTCAGACAAGGCTGTTTGAAGACATTCGTCATTCAGGGTCTGTTCCTTTGTGATGGAGTAAAGGATTTTTTTTATGATTCGAATGAGACATTCCCACACGCCTTCGTGGTGGGAACCATAAGACGGGTTGAAACTCCATTTGATGTCTTTTGTATTCATTGAATCCTGTATTCTATTCATGTTCAGGTGAGCAAGTGCTTCTTTTAATCCTCGCTCTGCGCCCACGAAATTTGTTCCGTTATCTGAAACTATTTCTCTGATTTGACCGTCTGCAGATGAATCTGCGCAAGGCTGAGATACATGAATCTGTGTCCATGGAGTAAGCCATCTCCAAGTGTACAGCCCTACTGGCAAGACATGTAAACAAGGCTCCGTATCTCCTCACCCGGCTATGGCCACTCTTCACTTCTATGGGCTCGAAATAGTCCAAGCCAATGTGAGTGAACGGGGGGAGATCTGGTGTTATGCGTATGAGCAGTAAATCAGCCAATTTCTGTGTCATAGCATTGCCATGCCATCGTCTGCAGAGTGTGCAATCGCGGGTTATTTTCCTTGCAGCCTGATTGGCTTTGGGAATCCAATATTTTGTTCTTAGCTTAGAAAGCATCAGATTTTTTCCACAATGACCAACCAGATGGTGGGTGTGGTTCAGAAGAAGTTTTGAGAAGTGGTCTACATTAGAAAGAATGGCCGGGTGTTTGAAGTCCTCCGGCATAGCCAACTTCCTTAATCTACCTCCCACTCTAAGTATTCCATCACTAAGAATGGGATCCAACTTGTAGAGTCTGCTGCTCCTTCTTACAGCTTGGCCTGCTCTTAAGGAATTCACTTCATCCCTGAAGGCTTTCTGTTGAACATAAGCAACAAGTGATTCCTCAGCTTCTGTAAAATCCTGCACGGACAGTTGCTGGTCAGATAGCTGCTTGTCCTTCACATATTCTGATTCAACTGATGCACTGTGTGAGGTACCTGCTTTTTTCATTGGATCAAGTGTCTCAGAGTCCCTTTGAACTTCAAAAGCCATGCCGTAGATCTGATGAGTTTGTCCCATGATGAGAAGGATTCGATGAAGCGAGTCAGAGGGTCTTCGTGGACTGTTGTTGCGAAGGCCACAACAGTTTTCTTTACCTCTGAGTCACTGTCAGAAAGTACCAGTGGTTGAGGGGAAAGTTTCGGCCAGTCAGCTTCGCATTTGGCCAGAAAGTCTGGACCGTTAAGCCAACATCTTTCTTTCAGAAAAGCATCAGCTCACATTCCCCTAGACGCATTGTCTGCTGGGTTGAGATCAGTCTTAATGTGACGCCACTGAGATTTCTGTGTCAGGTCACGAATCACGGATACTCGGTTAGCCACAAAGGTCTTGAATCTCTGAGTGTCACTCAGAATGTACTTCAGGACAGAAGTACTATCAGTCCAGAAGAAGGAGTCTGAGATCTGAAGCCCCAGTTCTTTCCTGAGCATATTGTCAATACGAGCGGCCAAAACCGCTGCGGTGAGCTCCATTCTGGGGATTGTGACCACTTTCAGGGGTGCCACCCTTGCTTTTCCCATCCCTAACGTAATGTGAGGAGGTTTGCTTCCGGTGGTAAATCGTATGTAGCTGACAGTCCCATAGCCACTTTCGCTGGCATCGCAGAAGTAGTGTAATTGGGTGTCAGTGACATCAAAATCCACGGGTTTGTAGCATCTTTCAATTCTGAAGTCGGAAATCCCATGAAGGTCTTTCTGCCACTCGCTCCAATTTGATGCAAGGGCAGGTGGGATTTCCCCATCCCATCCGCAGTTGGTCTTACACAGCCTCTGCTGTATCAGTTTCCCTGTGAGCATCACTGGCGATAAGAATCCCAGAGGATCGTAAACAGAATTGAGCACAGACAAGATTCCCCTTCGACTAACTGGTTGTTGTTTCGGAGTGATGTCAAAGAAGAATGTATCGGACTCGACATCCCACCGCATGCCAAGTGCTCTCTCTACAGGAAGATTGTCTTTCTCAAGGTCAATGTTCTTTACTTCTTTTGCCTTTTCCTCCACAGGTAAAGATGCAAGGACAGAACGGCTGTTGCTGGTCCATTTGGTAAGTTTAAATCCTCCAGTTGCACATATTTTCTTTAAGTTCTGAACCAGACTAATAGCTTGGTTTTCATCTGGAACTGATTTAACACAGTCATCCACATAGAAATTGTGACGAATTGTGTTCAGTGCTGAGCTATCAGCTTTCCCTTCATTATCCTCAGCTGTCTGCTTGAGGGCAAAATTTGCACAGCTGGGAGATGAAACTGCACCGAATAGATGCACAGTCATTCGAAATTCCCTCAGTGCTTGAGTAGTGTCGCCAACTGGCCACCACAAGAACCTCAGAAAGTCCACATCCGTTTCAGGAATCTTCACTTGGTGGAACATTCCTTCGATGTCGTCCATCACAGCTACTGTTTCCGGTCTGAACTTCAGAAGTACACCTAGCAAGGTGTTTGTAAGTTCTGGGCCTTGTAATAACTCTGTGTTCAAAGAGGTACCTCTGTAGGCCGAAGTACAGTCGAAGACCACCCGGATTGTTTTTTTACGTTTGTGGTACACTCCGTGGTGGGGAATGTACCAGAGTCTCCCATCAGTCCGGTGGAGCTGTTCTTCGGGTACCATCTCTTCATGTCCTTTCAATAAGACATCGTTCATGAAGCACACGTAATCCTTCTTAAATGACTCATCCTTCTCAAGTCTTTTCTTAAGGCCATATGCTCTTTGTTCAGCCATTTGCCTATTATTTGGCATACGAAGATCATCCTTACGGAAAGGAAGTCGGATTTCATAATGACCGTCTCTTTTTCTTAAAGATTCTTTCATGATTTGCAGAAATCTTTTATCCTCGAATGAATGTTCGTCTTTCTCCTCATAGCTCAATTCGGGGAAGTCTTGATTGTACTGTTGGATCAGAAGATCGCCCAAGCGAGCCACTAATATTTTGTTTGTCGTTATTTGTGGTCGTCCATGTTTGTTTACATGTGAGCTAATTCCCAGTGGGCCATTAACTATCCATCCAAGGTGTGCCAGGACTAGGGTTGAGCACCGAAACTCGGTTCCAGTAGGGAACCGGTTCCGACGTAAACGGTTGTAACGAGATCGAATAAGAACGCACATTTCGGTTCCTCATAACGGTGCCTGGCGTTTTTTAACGCCCCCTGCCCCGCCCCCATGGTGTTGCGGCGTCAACTTGCGTCAGTGCTGGGCGCTATACCGGTTCAGACTGAATAACGTGTGTATTTTCGTTTGGAAATGCTTTTGCTATATACCGCCATACCGGTGTATTTGATTACACAACGTTCGGAACGCAGCGCTCCGCGACACTGTTTCAGACGGGACCCTTTTCAATGTTGCGCTAAACACGCATGGTACGACTAAGACTTTCTTTATAGGTCCATGACTGCAAGGCGTGGTATTTCAGGCCAACTGGTAATAGAGTGTGTCTGTGTCACGGCTTTCAAACATATAAACCATAAAGCCTATGGGCTCCTCGAGACTCGGGAAGGACTTGTCAACGCGCTGCGGCATCGCTTACTTGATGTTGTTTTGATTGAAGATCGGCAGGTTGTAGTGGGTGAACATGAATGAACGTGTGTGTGTGTGTGTTCGTTTATCTATCCTTGTGGGGACATTGACTTGAATACACACCAACACCGTGGGGACCATTTACACCATGGGGACCAAAACCATGGTCCCCACGGTGTGACCCACTCCAATTAATAGGAAATGACGGTCCAAAATGGCTGCCGAAGTTTCGTGAGAAGTCCCCTGCAGGCTGCTTTTTATGACTTTGTGTGTGCTCTATAGCAACCCCAGAGACCAAACCTGGTATTGCAGTGTGTACGCAAAGTCCCCAGCAGGCTGGTTTTCAGAAATTGTGTGTGTGGTACACTCCCAGAGGCCAAACCTGGTATTACAGTATGAGTTTACGAGGCAAATGGAACGCAGTCCCCACCCAACACAGTCCCAAAAACAACAAAAATGGCGGACACTGCTTACATTTTCCGTGGAAAAGCTACCATCCACATTTACATGCATTAAGATGACATTTCTGGCGAAAAATATTCATTTCCATGTCAGGTTAGTGGAGTGGGCGCTGGGGCGCCCTCATTGTCACGTCAACTTGCTGGACAGTAGTCAAGTTGTAAATAAACAACCCGGTCTCACGAAAATTCGTGACACTGTCACGTTATTTTAATCTATTTATCGTGATCAGGGTCACGTATTTTCTAAATTTACGTGTTGAGGAGCACAATTATCCAACTCATGTATTTAAATTGGAAGTATTTGTCGTGTCACTAAGCACGACTTCCAAACTAAGGTTCTGTCCGGCAGCGTTCTCCCGAATCTCCGTACAGAACATTGATTGTTATATTGTTATATTGAAATTGTGGACGAGCGGACAACGTCCGAGCGGACGTTGCCATGACATCTAGAAATCATACCGTATTTAATGGGTTTAATGGGTTATCAATAAAATGGCTGTGTAGGGGTTGATTATAACTCGTGAATAATAGGCTATTGTTTATACCACGGCCAGGGGGAATACTCGTATTCCACGACGCGTCAGATAGATGTTATACCTTGTTATCTGAATGGGAAATGCAATATTTTAGGACAGATACACCATTAATCGTGTTTCTAATGACATTTCTAGCGAGAAATATAGCCTACCTTTTCCTTAGATAATCTTCAGCCAGTGATTGTGTCTGATCTGATCTTTAGTTTATGGTTATTAGGACGATTTTATCCACTCGCTCGCATGTTTCAACAACACAGTCTCACTCCGAGAACGTCAAATACCGACTGTTGGCAAAGGCACTTTAGCGTCGGTAACTGACGGGAAAGGTAGGCCTATCCTTTGCCGTCGGTCGGTGACGGGAAAGGTACCCTTCGGCGTGTCCTGCAGACGGAATGGGGAGTCACCTTTGATTCTGAGAAATTGTGACAATTCACGGATATATTAAATGCAGGTGCGCTGCTCTGTAGGCAAACCGCGATGGAAAAAGGGTAGATGCTTCATCTGTTCTTTTTAGAATTGTATGCCTTTTATCTAGCCATCTATTGTCTTGTTTTTGAATATGTGAATGAAAGTCCGCGTCGATGCCTCGCAAGTCCAGTGTCGCGAGCGGACGTTGCCATGACATCTAGAAATCATACCGTATTTAATGGGTTATTATCATTAATATTGATGTGTAGCGGTTGATTATAACTCGTGAATAATGTTGTTTATACCACGGTCTGGGGGAATACTCGTATTCTGATTGGCAGCAGGGCGTGCATTAACTCCTGATATAGCAACACATTCTCACTCCGAGCGCTTCGATTTTTGACGAACGGTCAGTGAC
Organism: Gadus chalcogrammus; assembly: GCF_026213295.1. Taxonomy (NCBI): domain Eukaryota; kingdom Metazoa; phylum Chordata; class Actinopteri; order Gadiformes; family Gadidae; genus Gadus; species Gadus chalcogrammus. The sequence goes on from NW_026613534.1 coordinate 15,951, forward strand.
TTTGGCGTCAGCGTCTGACGCAAAAGGGTACCCTTTTGCTTCTTTTAATATATGAAGCTATGAGCATTCATCCCATTGGCTAACGGAAGACCCGATGGCTGCACATTAACGGCGATTTTACAGTGAAATCTGTGACATTACTCAACACAACTACACCAACGTGTCCTTGTTAATTACACAACATGTATGGTTAAGGCTATGGACATCAGTTGTCCTGTTTTGTGCTTTGATTGAGAGAAACAATAATTTTTTTGATCAGTGTTGGGTAGCTGACGTTGTTGCTATGGAGACCACGTCCGGCCCTATAATATGAACAAAATATGTTCAGGTTAGACTTTCTCTCTTGAAAACGGGCAAAACGCTAACGCTAACCCTAACCCGAAAAAATGAATTAAAAAAACTACAAATTTTCGGAAAATGCAATACACTTAAGTGTGCGGCGCCATGTTTTTTGTAGTTCTAAAATGTTTAACGTTTCCCATTATGTGAAAATGTGTCAAGGAACTTCGCAAGTGTATGATATGTTTTAGGGACTGGGGAGCACATTTATTTGGTCAGATTTCATTTTTACTATTGTTAATTGGGTGAAATCTGGTTTTGACCCTACCCAGTAGCGCCCCTTGATGGTTTGGCCATGAGGCCAAATGCCATGATAGAAGAAGTCAAGAGCTTTCCAAAAATGTTTTCCCCATGTATGTATCACATTGTGTTGCTTTTCTGTAAGCCTTTAAAAGAGCCTTAGGTTCAAGGTTCAAAGGGCATTCCTGAGGAGCAGGAACCACCCAGAATGTCCACAGTGGCATATCTGTACTCTGCAGATCAAGACCTTTCCAACGATGTCTTCATTGTCATCCTACGACAAAGATTCATTTTTATCTTGCTCACTGCCAAGGCACTTACTGATGTGTACTTTCTCACAGCCTATAAAGAGCCAAGATGGATAAAATCACTAAAACATATTTCAAGGGATATTTAGTGGCAAAATGTGTTCAACATATTGATGGTGACCTTATCCTTAGTCATGCTTTTCAATTTGGAGCAGTTTAGACCCCATTTACCCCTTAAACTACTTAATGTTTCATATCAATATTTCCATATTAGGCCTACTGGCTATATATGACCATTTATAGCCATTGTGTTCCCTTCTCCATGGCTGACAGGATTGCCCTGGATGAACCAATAGTATATTTAATACACACAGTTGTTTTTAATTGACCAAGATATGAGCTTTTGAAAGAAAGTAGGCCTGTGCCATAGTAACATGCAAAGGGCTTTAGAACTACAGAAAACATGGCGCCGCACACTTAAGTGTATTGCATTTTCCGAACGTTTGTCGTTTTTTTAATTCATTTTCCGGGTTAGGGTTAGCGTTAGCGTTTTGCCCGTTTTCAAGAGAGAAAGTATAACCTGATCATATTTTGTTCATATTGTAGGGAGATTGATGTTGTAAACATATAAATATAGGCTACATTTTATTTCAAGTGTTTTTAGACGTGTTTCCAGCTGCTTTGTTTGTCCATGAATTGGACAAACATGAATTGAGTTAACATTGTGGGACATACATTGTGGTGTGGGACAATAATAGTTTTTTTTTTTTTTTTTTAACAAACTTTATTGTCAACACTTATGAGGTGGTCACAGCCATATAAAAAGTATATATGTCTATGGTCACGGCGTCTTTCAGCCGTTGCCCAACCTGACGTCATTGAAAATTGGTGCAGGAATCAGGGGCCGTATTCACAAAGGATCTTAGGGCTAAAAGTAGGTCCTAACTGGCGAATTTAGGAGTAACTCCTAAAAATAATGGGCGTGTCACTCTTAAATTTAGGACTCCTAACTTTTTTCACTAAGAGCAATTCACAAAGTATTTTAGGACTAAAAGTAGCACCTAAGTCTAGGAGAGCTTAAAAGTCCTCAAGAGGACTCCTAACTCAGTAAGACCTATTCACAAAGAATCTTAAAATGCCTGCGAGACGAAATGTTAGGGTATTCAACTTATTGTGGAGTTAATGCGCGATGCAATAACATCCCCGACTAACAGGAATAATCAGATTAGTCCTGAAATAAAATGTTATAAAAATTATAAAAAAATATATATAACTTATAAAAAATATAAATAATTGCGCCATCAAAAGACGAGGACGTGTTCGTCAATAGGAAGAAAGTGCATTCCATCAACACGCAGGTTGTTTTTGATGCAAATTTTAACATAGCCTACTGGATGTTGTTGCAAAGTGGCCTGGATCTTCAGCTACCCATGATTCGCGCATTTTAATGGTGAGCGGTCTGAGGCAGCTTTTTGAGATGTACCAGTTGGGTGTCACTTGCTGGGTGACAGTGACTATCCATGCAAGACGTGGCTCTAGACACCCTACCTCAATCCACAACCGGGAGCACAGTTAAAGTGTAACATGTAAGTGATTACGCAGATTACGCTTAGTCCTATGCGTAAAACACATCGTATTGGCTCTTTGCTAGAGCACACAAACATACACGAAATGTTGTGGAGAGAGGAATTGGGCAGATGAAACGTCGGTTTCATGTCCTCCACGGCGAAATACGCCAGAGAGGGCAAGCACAGTAATCACTGTATGTGCCATTCTACACAACCTCTGCAAGCGGAGGAACATTCCACAGCCAGACGATGATGATGATGATGATGATGATGGCGATAAACATTACAAGGAATTTGGCCGTGTGGAACCGAGTGGACAGGCATTTAGGGATCACTTTGAAAACACATTTTAGGTAAACACTTTGGCACAAATCAGTCAACACTTGGGTAGTTCGTAACATTTATTTTCTTTTAGATTTTAAGTATTTTTATTGTTTGCTTTCTCTCTCTCTTGAACGTGCAGGCTACAACGTCATTATCGTGGTCTGCACAAAATTGTCATCATGCGTGTATTCTGCAAACTGCACTATAACTACTTAATAGGAATTCATTTCTAGCCTAGGCTATTTCCTTGTTTTTCGGTGATTCAGTGGGCTCGTCTGAACAACGAACTGACCGCTTCTAAACTCGTGCACGAGAATTGACGTAATCCATAGCAACGGCGCGTCACTCTTAGTTCACTCTTTGTGATTTATCCTTAGTAAGAGTAGGTCTCAGCGGCTTTGTGAATAACTTTTAAGAAAAAACTCCTACGTAAAATGTTTTAGCGCGAGTTAGGAGCACTCCTAGTGGTAAGATAAAATGCTTTGTGAATACGGCCCCAGAGCTATAGGCTGCATCCGAATACCTAGTACATACTATTTCTGTCTAGTGTCTACTACTTGACCATACTACACTTGACTGTGTAGTACGGTCTACAGACATGCGTAGAACGCCTCCGAACGCCGCCGAAACTCCACCGGATGTTTGGAGATGACGTATCTCCCCCCAGATGGCGGCAAAATGTACCTGTTTTCCGTCTTGTTATCGTTGCTATTAAATAAAAAAATGTCTCTTTCTACGCGAATGGCTCTTGAAATGGATATCTCTGCTAGAAGGCGTCGTCGTCGGTCATCTCGTTTTTTTGGAATAATAATAATACATTTACAGTTATTTGTTACTCCGTGAAAAAGACGATTGAAGTTAATTTTTCCTTTTTCCTACACACACACACACACACACACACACACACACACACACACACACACACACACACACACACACAAATAAAAAGCCGCTGTTGGTGGTGTCGGGTCAGCCATCTCTTCTTCGTTTGTTACCAGACTCCGGTTGCATTGTGGGATAGCGTAGTGTGGTCCGTGGTTCACTTTGGCGGTAGTATGCATTCGGAAACGACTTCCGTACTACAGAATGCATACTAGAGTATTCGGACGCGCTAGATTTTTCGCATACTACAAAATGCATACTATATAGTATGCAAGTACGAGTATTCGGATGCAGCCATAGAGTAAACATAGTTGTTTATAGAGTTGTTTACTCTATAGCTCTGATACAGGAGTAATAACTAACCAATAGGATGGATGCCCACATCGTCCATTAGAGCCGTGGTCGTGTTAATACAGGAGTGGATGGGCTGCTGGAGCACCCGCTCTGAACGTCAAATATCGCCTGAGACGGCATCACATTGTAGTGAATTGAACCCCCTCTCCGTCTGCAGACTACGTGGAAGGGTACGCTAAAGTGCCCTTACCGACAGTCGCTATTTGATGTTCTGGGATTGAGACTGTGTTGTGCTCTTTTTAAAGAGCTGCATTTTAACTTAACCCTAACCCACACTCTTCAGGCCTTCCTCCAAGCATATGCCCTAGGTTCTCAGCGGTATTGTCTGAGGGTGACTCATTTTGGTCACTATTACCACTAAAAACAACAAATAAACAAAAAGCTTCATTTTATAAACTGGGCCTCCAAAGTGCTCTCTGAAACTAGGCCTGGGCTGGCTTGTGTCCAATGGGAAAATTAATTATTTTAATTATAGGCTACTATTAATTTAGACAACTTGAGGGTACTAGATATTTGATATAGGCCTATTCAATCTATTGAATATATCAAATATCTAGTACAGCCAAACTAGTAATTACACTGCATCTAGATGATTTGTCAATAAAAAGCAAAGGTTTAGAAAGTACAGTATTTCCCTCTAAAATGTAGTGGATTGTAAGTATAAAGATAAAGCATAAAATGGAAATACTAGTAAAGTAGGCTAAAAGTACACCAAAATACTAAAGTAAAAGTACTTAGTTAGTGTCCACCACTAGTATAGTGAAACTTTGGTTTAAGGAGAGAGACTTTAATGTTAACAATTTTCTATTTTGCAGGGTTTACTTTAGCGTTAAATGTGAAACATCAGTTATTTGCAACACTAGTCTGTAAAACTACCCTGTGAGTCACAGTTGAGAAGTGGAGAAATATTGTGTGGTCCTCTGCCGAGCCTTAATTAATCACCGTGGGTCTGCACCATAGACTGTAAAGTCTGCACCTGCACCCAGCAGCTATGCGTAGTGCACCCCTCCCCCTCCCGCGGCTAGCGCGCGACGCGACGGCAGTGGCACATGGCAGCAGCAGCAAGAAAAAAAGTACTTAGTTAGTGTCCACCACTTGTATAGTGAAACTTTGGTTTAAGGAGAGACTTTAATGTTAACAATTTTCTATTTTGCAGGGTTTACTTTAGCGTTAAATGTGAAACATCAGTTATTTGCAACACTAGTCTGTAAAACTACCTTGTGAGTCACAGTTGAGAAGTGGAGAAATATTGTGTGGTCCTCTGCCGAGCTGCGTAGTGCACCCCTCCCCCACTCCCCTCCCCCTCCCCCCGCGCCTAGCGCGCGACGCGACGTCACGGCAGTGGCACATGGCAGCAGCAGCAAGAAGAGAGCGTTTCAAAAGAAGACGACTTGTTAAAGACATGACAATGGCTCCAGCATCAGCAGCTGGTAAGGATTTACGTTCTCTTATTTTGCTTTAGTATGTCATGATTTTTAATCGATAGGGTATGATAAACAGCGATGTTACTCGTGAATGGAGTAGTTAGCGTATAAGCCAGTTAGCGTTAGCTAAGTGGCTCGCATTGCTGTCGGCTAATACAGTGAACTACAGGTGTTTTATTCAGCGGTCCTCAACCTTTTTTGCGCCACGGACCGGTTTAATGTTAGACAATAATTTCACGGACCGGCCTTTACATAAATGTGTTTCCACTTAAAAAATATTATTTTTAGGGGTGTCAAATTATGGCGTTAAATATCATTTTTACAAGCACACGCACGAAGCGGGCCGCCTATTAACGGCATGGACCAAGCGGTTCTGGATCACTTTTAATAATCGTATTAAACCGTATAACTTCTAACGTATAACACAACTTTATTTAAAAGCAAGCACATGGAAAACATGTTATATTTTGTTGTCCGGTGCGTGTGGATGTGCGGCAACTTCGGCGGAGCGGTTCATGTTAATAGGCCTTTTTCACAGCAGACATTTTGACTTGTCATAGTGGGAAAAGCACGTGTTACTAATCACCCATCCAAGATGGAGGCCGCACTGATACGTCAGCTCCAACAGGCAGCGTCAGGCTATGAGGCGTCTACGTATATTATGTCTGTTACTAATAACATTAACGATGGCTCTGTCCCAGTAAGCTGTGACAGTGAGCCATCATGCACAACGCAGCACCCTGAAACTAAAGCAGCTAAATGGAGTTCAGCCATCATTCATTTGATTATTTACACCTGTGCTTTTCCTACGATGACGAGTCAAAATGTCTTCTGTGAAAAAGGCCTATAGCGGAGTCCGGGAAGGTTCACCTTCACGGCGTAGTTACGAGTGATGTGCGACTATTGACGAAATACTAAAGTGTTTTTTAAAGTTAGAAAGTTATTAGATATTCAACGGATATTCACGCTCCGAATTACAGCGATCAGAAACGGCGAACTACAGCCGCGATCACCGGTATGAGTCCCGTGTGTCTAGCGGTGTCTACCTGCCCAGGTGTCTACCTGCCCAGGTGTCTACCTGCCCAGGTGTCTACCTGCCCTGGGGCCGGTTGCACCAACTGGTCTTAACTACGTCTGGTCGTAACTGCTAAGTAGGTCTTAGTTAAGACCTGGCGTTAGAATGGAACTAACGCCGGTTGCACCAACGGGACTTACGCCTGGTCTTAACTACGCCCGGTCTTAGCTGTGCGCGGCCATGTGAATGTTCCATGGAATGCGCATATCACCGCGTTGCTAGGATACCTCGTGCCAACAGCTATTTACTATTTTACTTAACATCCGATATGATGGAGGAAAACCGAAAGAGGAAAAGCAACTTTACTGACCTTGAAATAAAAAAAAAAAATTAGTTGTACAGTGACAACAAGAACACACTGACTGCCAAGCAGTCCAATGTAAATACGAACAAAAAAAAGCAATACGAACCAAAAAAAAACGTGCGAAGAAACGAAGCGCAATAAGCAGTTGTAAGCTGGTGGTAGCGCTGCATTGCGGTCCGACACGAACAGTAAATCCGGTGACAGTTCTTCTATTAATTCAAACAGATCTCTCCTACAGAATCGAAACCTCTCAATCAGCTCCTCGTCATTATAAATGTCCAATGGATTGCTTATGTCCCTAATTACTCTTTCCCGTCTAAACGTCCCGTCTCTCTCTTTTTACATCTTGTTACTTCATTGTTTCTGTAATCTCGGCTTCATTGAAAATGAGGGCTTCCCTCAATGACCCTCCGAGAATAAATAAAGGTTGAATGAATGAATGAAAAATGCCCGCTCGTTGTACAGCCTATCTATGTATTAAACGTGCCATGGTCGCGCTGGATGGGTTGAATGGAATTGCTACGGAAACAGCAGAAATTTCGACTCTACGCCTCCCCCTGACCAGGCGTAGGATTTACGCCCTGGTCTTAGTGAAAAGAACGCTAAGCCCAGTTGGTGCAACCAGCGTAACGGTTAGGTCGGACTTAGAACGCAAAGTTACGACCAGGCGTAGTTAAGACCAGGCTTACGCCCAGTTGGTGCAACCGGCCCCAGGTGTCTACCTGCCCAGGTGTATTGGTCAGTATTTCTGCAGCGATAAGTTAAATCAGGGCTTGTTGCGACCACTGATGTATTCGGTTTGCGGTGGCCATGCCTTCTTATTTTTATGTTTTACTTTTTGCTCGACTAATGAAAACGTATTCGACTAAGCCGACTATTAGGTGGCAGCCCTAGTTAACACTTTATATGGACCATTAGTTATATTTTCAATTTATTTACAGAGCAATCCCTGCAAAGTGTTTTAGGTAATAACTATAGAAGAGACTAGACTGATGCTATTAAAAATTATTCTATGCGAACTAAAATGGGAGTTTTGCTGCGAGCTCCGTCTCTCCTCTCCTCTGCTCTGTCTGTAGGAGGTGAGGCTGAGCTCCACACATACAACAGCCGACAGGATGAAACAGACTTTAGGTTTCACGTTTCTCTCGTCAAGTACAGCTCCTTGCTGTCATAAGTGCAACAAAATCTGTAATTGAGATGAAGTACGAGCAATTGTTCAAACAATACAGAACTTATTATACAGATAATTAACTTATGAACAGACTCAAAGCAGACATTTACTCTATGTAGTGATTGAGTCTAATTAGCTAAGTATCTTAAAATATATTTTTTATTAATAACTAAATTAACTAATTAACTAATTTCCACAAACTGAACTAAAGGGTTTATCTCCAGTATGACTGCTCACTTGTCTCCTCTCCTTGCTTACTCTCCTCCTGTCATCCTCTCCTCTTCCACTCTTTCATCTAGATGGATGCTGTGGACCACCATAAGCAGCACAGGCTGGGGTCCACAGCCCCTGGTCTGTCTCGGCATCTCAAGGTGGATTTGCCTAACCCTGACCCTTACCCAGAGGAGACTACCACTACCACCATTAATATGGACCTGCACATTGCCAAGGAGAATAACAATGAGGTGAGATGGAGGCCTGCAAATATTCCAGTACCTACAAGTCATATTTTAAATAGCAATTTAATAGTCTTTAAACAGTAATATAACGAAAACACAAATGCTATGATCCAACAAATGTAGGCTATTTTATTAAAAAAATAATATATATACTTTGAGCGTGTGGAAATCAAAGGTAAGCGGGACAAAAAGGTCCCTGTCTTACTCAGCCCAGACATGGTGTCCTCCATACAGATGCTGGTGACTTATCGAGGACGATGTGCTGTGCCACCTGAGAATGTGTATTTGTTTGGTAGACCTGAGGCAGAAAGTCACGTCAGAGGATCTGATGCCATCCGTGCCTTTGCACATGAATGCGGGGTGAAGGACCCTCAAACATTGACATCGACAAGATTAAGGAAACAAATGGCAACAATGTCACAAGTTCTGAACTTGAAAGACAATGAGGAGGACTGCCTCGCAGGTTTTATGGGTCACAACATCAGGGTCCATCGACAATATTATCGGCTCCCTGAAGGGACATTACAAGTTGCCAAAGTTGCTTATGGCCTGTGAGAGAGGCGAGCTATCACAATTTAAAGGCATGACATTGGACGAGATCAGCATTGATCCAACTGGTAAAACCTCACCTTGCACACACTATTTTTATCATTTTAATTTGTGATGGTTTAAATGTGTCATAGGTTTGTCATGCTGGTTCACAACATTTTTTGCTGTTTATTCAGAGGAAGTACCTGACGACGGCTCTCTATCTGGAAGTGAAGATGAAGGTGTGATGTCGAGTTTATCCTCCAACTCATCAGGTACATTCACTGAACCAGTGGTTCTCGAAGTGGGGTCTGGACACTCCCAGGGGTTTCCAGCAAGAAGGAATAATTTGTTTTCACTTGTAAAAGGCTTTTATCTAATGGGAGTCTGAAGTCTTATTTGTGTCAGTTTTGGGGTCCTTAGGTGGGGTATCAACCCTACTATAGTTAAAAACAAAACAGGTCGATGTTGGCATGGCTTGTGTTCTCATCCTCCATGGAGAGGACGATTTAGTACATTCAGTGCTTCAAGTGAGCTTTTCTAACATTGCATCTTTTTGTTTTTCCTTGAAGGTCTAAGACCAGTTGAGAGGACAACTACAGAGGAGGACCAGGAGTCTGAATCACAGCTAACCAGAGGTATTTTAAAGGAATGGTTCATCCCAAGTCAATGTTCAATCATTATCTACTCACCCTCATCCTGATGAGAAATCCGGTGTAGTTTTTTAATCCTCTACAGGCGAACAGGCTACAGTTAATATTTAGGCTACAAAAATGTACTGAATTATGTTTTAAGTCAACTGTGCATGTCATGGCTTTGAGACACTTGGATTGCAGTGGACAAGCAGTATGAAGGAATTTTACAAAGTTTTGGGGTAGTTTTATGGGCCTTTTTTGTGACTGATACCATCACCACCCATCGATAAATGCTGTGGGATGTTCTCCCCGCGGCACTCTTTTCAAAACATATTTTCCATCTGTTTGCCTACAGGTAGATCAAGGACCTGGACAAAGGACCATGAGTCTGCCTCATCACATCCGAGAAAAGGTATTTTACCAATAACCTGTCTCAGTGGGTGTAACAATCCACTTAATACACAATTCATATTTTTTAATTATAAACTTTAATATCAGAGTACTTTTACTATGTAATTTATTGTTTTTTAAGCTGTGCTCTAACTTGTCTATTTAACTTTTACCTCAACTTTCTTTCTTCAATGTCTGCACCAGGGACAGTTTCTGTAATTTTGTTGTGTTCATATATAATTTGATGCAAGATACACAAATCAATATCATACCTGTATACCTATCATACATCATACCTGGAGAAAAAACTTGAATATTGAACATGTATTTGAAAATGTGGTTTTCGTAAAGTCTTGCAGTGCTTTAAAGGTAGGGTGGAGGATGTTGGAAAAACGGTTTGAGCACACAGCATTAAGAAAAAAAAAAAAAACCTTTCCTCGGCCTCCCCCCCGAAGCCACGCCTCCAGACTCAGAGTACAGGAACGCGCAGCGCTTGTTCCCGAGGGTTCATGAGTGCTACACTTGCTTATTTTACTTATAACTATATCATTAGTTTTCTTTCAACAGCCCGTGCTATCTGATATGCAGCTAACCTGCCAGTAGCCAAGCCTCTGAGGGCGCGCGATTCGTTCGTGCCCGAAGAGGAGTACGCGCAGAGGGGGGAGGGACAAATGGCAGTTGAGTTTGATAGACAGGGTCACCATCCAAACATCTTGAATGTGACGCTCATGATTGGATGGAGTTTTTTCAATCCTGCCCATCCCACAGATTTTTTCGGTGTATGTGTCATATCATTTAATTCATTGGTTTCAATGTGTGAAGGAGATTTTAAGCAATATGGTAAAAAATGCTGCAGGAAAACATCATCCACCCTACCTTTAAGTTAACTTTTCTACCATTGTATGTCTGTTTTCAAGGAGTGTCAAGACCTGTGAAAAAGAGGACACCTACAGAGGACCACGAGTCTGATACATCACAGCCAGAAGAAAGAAAGAAAAACGGTATTTTACCAATAACCTGTTTCAGTGAGTTATTTTCTAGTCTCATAGACTATGATGGTTTCAGGATGTCCACTATTCCTACAATTACTGGTACTTGGGGGTGTGATGAAACTCAACTCGCACACAACTCAGTCATGAACTAAAATAAGGCATTATTTTCTTACAGTGCTTACAGACAGTAAAGACTGACAATATGCATATTTATTTTTCTTATAGCATTTACAATAATAGGCTTATAAGGAGTGAACAAGTCATGTTGCCTTTTCCTTATGTTCGCTTACTAATTTCATCAAATTTAGGGATGGGAATTGAGAACCAGTTCCAGTTGAGAACTGGCTCAATCCATCAACATCATATTTCTCCGAGCTTATCGATTCCTCTTATCGATTCCCAGGGATGTGATGTTGACAGAACGAAAAAGGCAGAACACAGCTCCGAGGGCAGTGCAGCCTCCGGACTGTCTATAGCGCGCACACACACACATCTATAGTAATCACTCCCACCAACCTTTCTTTTATCTTATTTTATTTTTCATAGATTCATCAAGAAAGAAGAGGAAGATGTGGAGCAAAGAAGAAATCCAAGCTGTGGAACAGGAGCTGATGCACAGCATTAAGACTGGCAAGGTTCCTGGTAAAGCACAGTGTCTTGAATGTATCCGTGCATTTCCAGAGGCACTTAAAGGTAGGACCTGGGATGCTGTCAAGTACTACGTGAAAAACAGAATAGACGCTTGGAAGCGGCAGTCAATGTCACACTAACTGCAAGTTGTTCTTGCTCTTTTGTGTTCGAAAGAGGCAGTTCTAACAGTGACCATCGTTTGATCTGAGTCATAATTTTTTATTTATTTTAAGAGGTACAATTTGTATCGGTTGTGCTACATTTAAAAATGTTATTACCATGTTTGTGTACTATAACCATTTACTTGACTGTTTATCTTGCATGGGAAAGAGAAGAGTGGTTACATCAAGAAGAGTTCTATTATGTTTGATCCTTGTACTACAAAAGAGATAAACCTTGGTTAAACACACAACAACCTGTGTCTAGACATCTTATTTGGCATCTCCCATAATGGCGTCTCATAATTGGTAAAAGAGTTAGGGTTGCTTACTAGCATGCCACCAACATGTGATCATTTTATGAATAGTTTCACTATGATCTCTGACCCTCAGAACATGGGTCTAGACACCTTATTTGTTAAGCTATCTGCAATATTGGTTGAGATATAGTGAAATTAGATTTGTTTCGATAATGGCGGCACTTATTTGCATAGAAATATGTGGAACATCCCGACAACTATTTAACATAGCTCATCATTTTCTACACTTTTTCCAATCTAGAAACACTGATTTAGAAGTATATTTCCAAGGGGTGCATGATACCCCTCTTCCTACTAGACTATCAGTGTAAGGGTTAATTAATTATTTTTATATTAAAGTTCCATGCAGGCAAAAATGCACTGCAACAGACAGAGTAGCAAGTAAAAAGAGTAAGCACTTGTTATGCAGCTGTTGCCTGCTGTTTAAAATAAAATGTGACAGACATTTCATTACACATTTGTCCCCCCCTATTGGCGGCACCCGGTACCAACCCTCTTCTTAAGTCCCCATCGTGTTGGTAAATGTCCTATGCAATAAGTGAAAAATTTGAAATGTGAAATCTTAACATTTTAAGTGATGCATGAAAATCTAAAATCTAAAAAAGAAATTGGGACTTGGAACCATGTCTGTATCTCATTTAGAAAGGGTGGTCCCCAGCAGACACCTTTTTGTCCACTGTCCCCACCGGGCCAGATAAACGAGTGTGTGTGTGTGTGTGTGTGTGTGTGTGTGTGTGTGTGTGTGTGTGTGTGTGTGTGTGTGTGTGTGTGTGTGTGTGTGTGTGTGTGTGTGTGTGTGTGTGTGTTGCGAGCGAATGTAATTTTAAAGTAACCAACAAACAAACTCAAAGCCGATGCATGCATCCAAAACTTTCTGTTCAAAACCAAATAAACAAATCAAAAACCGTCGTTTTTGATTTGTTATGTTATGTTACTTAATATGACTTTGGAAATAATGTTGCGCCATGATGCATGCCTGTCTGCTTTCAGCAAGTAATTAATATTATTATTATTATAATTATTACTCAGAACAAGTCGTGCATGTATGCAAGTGTGTGCAGTTTTGTTTTTTTAAGTACCGGTTCGAGAACCGTTTTAGCACCGGAACCGTTTGAAAAGTAACGAGTAGGCACCGGTATCGGATAAAACCCAAACGATACCCAACCCTAGTCAGGACAGCATACGGGCCATTGTCCTGGCTGTTGATGACCTTGAGTGGTTACATGGCTTTGGGGATGGTCATCCCAATAAACAGACTCACGTCAGCTTCAATGGAGTTCAGTTTGACCTCATTTAGGTAAGGCCATTGTTTTAGATCTTCTTCTCTCGGGATGTTCTTATCACTTACAGGAATTGTGCATTTTGTAAAGACCTCTGGGAGTTCGATGAAGTATTTGCCATCAAGGCTGCTTACTTCCAGTCCACATAATTTGAAGGGTTTTTACTGGCTTTTCATAACACATGGTTTGAAGCAGAATTTCTGTTTTCCTCCCTCTGACAGACAGTTCTTCCATTAGTTTTTCTGTACAGAAGGTAGCGGAACTCCCGGGATCCCGGGAAGGAATGCATATGTTTTTATGGAATGACTACCTTTGGTCGCCTTCACTATCACGGGTACAATTGCCAATTTGTGGTCTGTATTGCCGGCCTCTGTTTGGTCGGTTGGTGGCAGGGTAACTGTGACAGAGTTGGCTTGAACGGCTGTGCCACCACTAGTATTGTTCGTGGCTGCTACAGGTGCTTTAGTGTCTATGGCGCCATCTGCTGGCCATTTTTCGATGTGTAAGAGTGTTGGGTGTTTCTTATTACATGAGTGGCATGTCAGGCGTTTCTTACATGTTTTGCTGAGATGTCCTTTTGTCAAACAGGCAAAACAAAATCCATGTTTTTTAGAAATTCAATTTTCTCTCTGCGTGGGAGTTTTGACATTGCTTCACATCTTTCCATTGCATGCTCTCTTTTACAGTAAACACAGGGTTTGGAAAAAGCATAACTTTCATTGAAAGGAGTGACATTTCAGGCCCCTGTTGTGTTTGAAGCTTGGAGACTATTCGTTTCATATTGGATTGCAAGTCAAGTTCCGACATGTATTGAAGGTTTTCGGCAGCATTACAGCAACTTCTAAATATAACACATAACTGTAAAGTGCCTTTCCGTCATCTGGTCTGATTACAGTCCAGTCTAAGGCCTTCTCCATATAGGCAGTCGTGATTTTAAAGTCATTGCCAAAGTGTCGCTTGAGCAGGCGCTTGGCTTCAGCATACCCTTCCGCAGCGTCCATGTGAAAACAGCTTCTGACAAGTTATTTTGGTTGTCCGACTGTGTATTGTTCCAAAAAGTAAAGTCGGTCTTCATTACTGTCAGTCTTATCTTCTATTTTGTATTTGATTGCTTGCATGAACAACTGAAATTCCAGGGGGTTACCATTGAACACGGGAACTTCCTTCTTTGGAAGTGCTGATTGAGCTACAACAGATACAAGCAGATTTGTCAAGTCTGAGTTATCTGGGGGTTCTAATGGTTCTCTTCCCGGAGTAGATGGTGCTCTTCTTGGTTGAGTCAAAGTAGTTCTAGTGCCTCCGCTTGATAAATTGAGCCTAGTTGTTGCAGCAGTGGTTGTTTGCGGTACTGCCATTGATTTCTGGGCTAGGCCGTCCCGCATAGCCCTCTGTAATGGTGTTTTATGTACTGCTCCCAGATCCACGAAATCCGGCTGAGATATCCCTGCATCTCTGCTGCTTTCCACCGATTCGGAAATTGGTTACTCCGTTCTGTGTGATTTCTCCAGATATTTCTGCAGATAAGCGTTCATACCATCCTCAGGTCTGAAAGCTGTTCCTGCTGTTGATTCAGTTGGATCGATTTCTTCTATGGCCTGTAGTTTTGCATTTGTGACAGCAAGATCCTCTCTTAGTTGAAATGCTTCCATTTTAGCTCGCAATTTAAGCTTTTCCATTTCCATTTCGTGTTTCTCTCTCAATGACTTAGCTCTGGCCAGCAAACCAGCTTTATCCACAGCAATTTTAATTCGTGCAGAATGAGCTGATGATGCTTTTGAACTACTCTTAGACACCATTGACACACTATCATGCACATCATCAGGTGATTGTGGGTCTTGCTGACGTCTTAACCATATCTCGGTTTGGCAAATAAAGTCATTAAACTTTGTTATCTTCGGTTCATCCCAGTAAACATTTTCATTTTCTTTCACGTCATCAGATCAAAGCATTTGAACTGATTCATGAGATGTTTTAAATGTCTTCAATATTTTGTGAAACTCTTCCAATTGTGCTTTCACAACAACAGCATCTCCTCTACCAAATCTTATGTCATTATTAATCTCATTCATTTTTCGAGTGCAGTGCCCAAGTTTGCCACGACGAGTTGCGCTGAGCTCTTTAATCCCATGTTTGCTTTGATGTTGCTCACCCGTGTCTGGGCCCATGGCCTTCTCTTCCTCAGACATGATCTTGGTTATTTTATTTCGTTTTATAAATAATTATTACTTCCCATGTCGCATCAACAAACAAATAAACAGCGTCTTAATTTCTTTAATTCTTGCCGTCTGTTTAGTGTTGCGCACATAATTTATTCATTTGCAAAGTCGTGATTATTTTGTAGATTTATTGCAGGTTATGCTTAGTTACTGAAGTCTTTAGTCTGTCATAAGCAATATTCTTAAAAGAGTGTCCACGTTGAATTAACACGTCGGGATCTCAGTCATCGCTTATATGCTTCTTTCCTGCGATCGCGCAATTCGAATTGTCCCATCAAACATTTCAGTCTCTCCTGATGTCTGATCGTATGGGTCTTGATTGCGCAATTCGGATTGTCCCATCAAACATTTCGGTCTCTCCTAATGTCTGATCGTATCATGGGTCTCTGAAGACAATGGAAATCGCCGGGTTACTCACGAAGAAGCAAGTTGATGCTGAATGTGTTCCAGCGTATTTCCAACCACAGCTCAAAGATGCAATCCACCAGTTTCCTTTGTCCGACGTTTCGGATGGACAATTTTTCAACTTAATGTAGTGGCAGCTTTCCAGCGGCCACTCCTGGGTGCGGATACAACCGGACAACGCGTGTCGTAAATTATAGGTCTATTTATTTGTTCCTTCTTAGTCAACAATAAACATAGATGTCCCTATCGCATTCACGCGGTTGAAAAATTGTTTGCCACTTCCGCCCCACATGGTCATAAGTAACCCATCAATACATCAAGTCAGAACGTCCGACGTCCAACTCCATTGGCCAGACAGATTGCGGCCGTCAATCCGTTTTCACACATAGAATTAGGTTATTTTTAAACCATAATTCACCATACTATTAAACCATATTTCATAAACTTAAATATTATAATTATTTAAACAGTGTTATCAATCTTAATCACTTAATTTGCAACATAAATATCAAAATGGCTCCAACAACAACAGTTGGTATTTAACGTTAGCTCTATTGTTTAGACATAAACAGGAGTTGAGTCAACTTAATAGCGAGTTTGTCTGAGGTGAGTAGCATAAACTGAAACGTGTCTTTGTAAATAAACACAACAGTTGGTATTTAACATTAGGTCTATTGTTTAGACATAAACAGGAGTTGAGTCAACTAAATAGCGAGTTGAATAGCAAATGGGACAATGCGATATCTGAGTGTGTATTTGTAACAAGAGCAAGAAACAGTGAGCGTGTCCTATTGCTCACAGACAATCTTATATTGTTCCTCAAAGTCACAGAGTTATTGGATAAAATTATCATTTTGACCTGTGCAGGTGAGCTCACTCATCTGAGCCCTGTTTCAGGTAGCTGGTTTTGAGGCAACCCCGAGTTTGTTCGCTCTGAGTTAGTGGAAACTCTGGGTTTTCCGTTTCAGGTAGCAGGTTCAGCGCAACCGAGAGTTAGTTGCTGCGGCAACATACGCCGTGGGTCTAACCTGCTCGGGAGGTGGTTAGACCTATACTCTGAGTTTGTTGTCTAAAGGCTAGATTCCACCGGAGGCGGAATCTAGCCTTTAGACGCGCCGCGGGACGGCTGCGCCGCGGTCACGCTGCTGATCGCTTCGACTATAATCAATGAGACCAATTCCACCGGGCGCGCTGCGGAACGTTTCAGCAGCGTCCCAGGAGCGGCGTGCCGTGCCGCGGCGTGCCGCGCCGCGGCGCTATCTTTCCGTCCAATTCTATTTTTGCCGCGAGCCGCTGCTAAACCGCGTCAATTTCGACAGAGCAGGTCGAGCCGGGCAGGAAGTTAAAAGTAAAAGCCATAGAGCATCCGGTACATTTTCAAAATAAAACACAATACTCAGCTCATGTAACTTCACATCAACATTATTACGTCATGACCGGTGGGTCTGCTCAGAGGGTCGGCAACATTGACGACGAGAGACTCATTGTCGAAGTTCAGCAACATGAAGTCATTTATGTACCAAATCATCCTTTTTATAAGGAAAATGTCAGAAAGGACAAAGCGTGGCATTTAATTGCAATAGTTTTGGGAGTGGAAGGTGAGTACATTAGGTTTAGGATTATCGCGTGATCTCGTGATCTCGCGTGAATACGGCTGGCTCGCAAGGCAGCGCTACGCTGCCGTTACGCGCCCGGTAGGAATGGACGCAGGGCAGAGGACGCAGCCGTTCCGCGGCGCGTACGCGTCCGGTGGGATCCCGGTGTAATGGTGCGGCCACACCAACCGCGTTACTCGCGTTGGACAACGCGAGTACCGCGCCTAACCTGACGCTTGACCAGTGTGTGGTGGTTCAACGCTCCAACGCGTCAACGCGCCAACGCAGCTAGATGAGTCCATTGTCCATGCAAGTGAACGGAGCGTTCCCTCTTCGTCATAACTATCAAACCAAACATCCTTCACATTCACTGAGCGAACATTATGAAAGTAAAATGCACATTTCTCGCTAGAAATGTTTCCATAAACGCATTTAATGGCGTAACTATGTTACTATTTCCACCCAGAAGAAAAAAGAAAGATGTCGGCCGTATGCTTCTGTGCAAGCTCACTACTCTCTGCCAGTGACGTCGGGTCAAGCTCCACGCTGATTGGCTACCGCGGCTAAGCGTCACGCGTTGGAGCGTTGAAAGTTCAATTTTCTGAACTCCGGGCGTTGGTGCGTTGGGCGCGTTACTGCGTTTACGTGCGTAATTACGTGCAACTGCCGCGCCCAACGCCCCCAACGCAACGCTTCAACGCTTCAACGCGTGTACCGCGCCTAGACCAATGGTTCCCTATGCAAAAATGCCGATTTTCAACGCCCCTAACGCGAGCAACGCGGTTGGTGTGGCCGTACCTTAAGGCTGAAGGCAGCTCTCCGACAGAAGGAAGTGTTAGAAATGGCATGTCCTTTTCTACGAGAGCCTGTGGACGTAGAGGCTGCGATCCTCGGAAGGAATCTCCGTGAGGAACGATTATTAAGACCCTGGTTGGATAGCCTATACTTTATTTTCCTGATAATTTTCTTCACGAGCGCTATCGCTTTTCAGCGCAATCTATCATTTATTTAGACCACCTTCTCAGCCCCCATGTTAACTGTCAAACGCACCGGGGGCATGCTTTAAGTTTTTTATCGCAATTAACGCATGTGCAGAATGATCCGCCCCGTGCATCCCACCCGCTCTGTAGTACAGTCACTTCAACGTTGTGGCTTTCCCATGATCAGAGTAGCTGACTAACCACGGACCTGTAACTACTGCAAGTCAAGAAACTCCTTTTAAGAATGCAAGGCAGAAAAGACCCTGGTACTGCTTTTAACCAGATGCTGTTCTTCTCTACATGCACATGCTCAGCATAATCGTCTGCATTGTTCACTGAAGTAAAACCCTTTGAGTAAACTGTTCAACAAAATAACTTGTCCCACCACAGCCCGTGTTCTAATAAAGACAATCTACTTATTATGAGGATTATTTTATTTCCTGAAAGCACAAAAAAAAAAAACACCTTTAACTTATGTTCCAAATGGAACATAAGTTAAAGGTTTATGGATCTCCAAAGCATCCTGTTGCATCTTTTGAATTGTTACAATTGTATGGAGGTTGGTGAGGGCATCTGGTTCAAGTAGGGCGATGACGCCATCAGTAACTGGAAGAAGATGATTAGACAGTGCAATTATTACTTGAGCCAGAATATTGCCCCATCTAATTTGCAACGCGCTGGGTTGCGTGTACATATTTAATTATTTTGAATAACCAACCTCTTATACTGTAAAGGCACTTCTATCCTGGGGGGTGGGGGGATCAGAGGAGCTCCCCCCAGGGATGCCCTCAGCCACAGGACGCATACTCTGTTGGCTGAGGGCCATCTCCTTAGCCTCTGTGAGGGCTGCAGGTGGTGGACCCCCTCCAGTCTGCCGGGCCTCTGCATTTTTTCGATTTGCTAACATGGAGGAAAATGTTACCCTAATATTCAGTAAGCGCTATTTTGAAGACATATATATATGTATAATGCATTTTGCCTAGGTGTAGCCTTCTAATATATCTAAATCCTATTAAATATTGGCAGTGTTGGGGTGGCTGGGAAATGTACTACTTACATTTACTGCTTAAATATAGTATACAAATATATAATACATGTTGAACATAGCTGTTAAATTAGGTAGAGCAGGCAAAACAGCACAATTGATTTGATTTCAATTAAACATTAGTTTACCTGTTTAAACTATATTTTTGTACTTAATTTGCTGCCAAGTCCTCGTGGGGCAACTCGGGGTTGCGTAAATTGACACACACACACACACACACACACACACACACACACACACACACACACACACACACACACACACACACTTTTTTTTTACATATTGAATAAGTGGAAGATATTAAACTTTCCTCTTATTTTATTTTACTAATTTATTTTACTCTCTCTCGCGCTCTCGCTGCCGCGGCGGTATTGCTTTTTTTTGTTAAAATGGGTAACTGCTCGGCATACAAGTTCATTAGAATTTCCAATTCCGTGGGGGAAAAGTAAGTGGATCTACGCTTTTGGTCCATGTTTGATCATGTTATCAGAGATCCATTGATGATGGCTCTTTATTCCTCAAACAGGCAAGCCCCCAACCCAGAGTGAACATACTCAGAGTTGATTAACCTAACGCTGATCACCTGAGGCCTGTTTCAGGTAGCTGGTTTAACATACTCTGAGTTTAATCCTGCGCTCTGAGTTGGTTGACTCAGAGTTCAGGGTTGAAAAGCAAAAAAGGGTTTTCGGTTTCAGAACAGGTGATCAGCATTGGGTTAATCAACTCTGAGTATGTTCACTCTGGGTTGAGGGCGTGCCTGTTGACTATGAAGAGCCATCATCAATGGATCTCTGATAACATGATCAAACATGGACCAAAAGCGTAGATCCACTTACTTTTCCCCCACAGCAGTTACCCATTTTAACAAAAAAAAGCAATACCGCCGCGGCAGCGAGAGCGCGAGAGAGAGCTTGGCAGGAAATAGCTGAACAAGTCAATGCGTGAGTCAAATAAATTAGTAAAATAAAATAAGAGGAAAGTTTAATATCTTCCACTTATTCAATATGTAAATTGTGTGTGTGTGTGTGTGTGTGTGTGTGTGTGTGTGTGTGTGTGTGTGTGTGTGTGTGTGTGTGTGTGTGTGTGTGTGTGTGTGTGTGTGTGTGTGTGTGTGTGTGTGTGTGTGTCAATTTACGCAACCCCGAGTTGCCCCATGAGGACTTGGCAGCAAATGAAGTACAAAAATATAGTTTAAACAGGTAAACTAATGTTCAATTGAAATCAAATCAATTGTGCTGTTTTGCCTGCTCTACCTAATTTAACAGCTATGTTCAACATGTATTATATATTTGTATACTATATTTAAGCAGTAAATGTAAGTAGTAGGCCTACATTTCCCAGCCACCCCAACACTGCCAATATTTAATAGGATTTAGATATATTAGAAGGCTACACCTAGGCAAAATGCATTATAAATATATATGTGTCTTCAAAATAGCGCTTACTGAATATTAGGGTAACATTTTCCTCCATGTTAGCAAATCGAAAAAATGCAGAGGCCCGGCAGACTGGAGGGGGTCCACCACCTGCAGCCCTCACAGAGGCTGAGGAGATGGCCCTCAGCCAACAGAGTATGCGTCCTGTGGCTGAGGGCATCCCTGGGGGGAGCTCCTCTGATCCCCCCCACCCCCCAGGATAGAAGTGCCTTTACAGTACACTGTAAACCCGAACAGTACTACTAACTCAAAAGTATTGTGAAACAACAAACAAAATCCGCTATCAGGTCAACCCAACTTTAAGTTACTAAGTGTTCCGAACGAGGAATGCAGTTATAATTTCGTGCTACTTAAATTGTCTGAGCAATCATCACGACCTTACTCAAAACCTTTGAATGCACGGAGGCGTGCAACGTAATGACGTCATTGCGCCATTACGTTGGCGGCACCGACCGAACGAGGCAAAAATCAAACCAACATGGCGGTCGTGAAGCGAGAGGAGTGCATCGGCTGCTGAAGTTAAGAAAACTTGTAAGTATAAGGGTAAAGTCTTCCAAAACTCACTTGCATGTTGTTTAATTGAATAAATGCCACAACGAAATAGTTTTTGTTTGTCTGCGCTTTATTTTACACATTCAGCGTAACACGGAGTCAGTTACCGCTCTTTGGCGAGGACGTGTTGCGAACTGAGTGCAATAATGACGATAAATATTTTCAGTCGACGCTATTTTTATTCTTTATAATTGTGTTTCTGCTGGTTAAGTTAACATTTGGTTGAAAATAAGCCGGTATGGTCCGGTAAAGCCGCCTCCCCCTCGAAGTAAGAAGACGGTGTGTGTGTGTGTGTCGCCCGTTTCGGCTTCGTGTGGACTGGGCCTCAGTGAGCAGTTTTTGCACTTGTTTACAAATTAAGCGTAACACGCGGTCACAGTTAACATTACCTTACCACCGGTCTTTGGTGAGGATGTGTTGCATGAACTGACTGGAAAGGGTTCACAATCTGTGTTTTAAAATGTATAAATTACTTTATTTATTTCTAGCTAAAATATTCTAATTAGAAATTTGGACTGCATTGTTTGAGTGGTTTCAGAGTGCTATTTTTTATGTCATCCCACAGGATCAAACACCTGAGACCAGAGAAGAGCACTGAGCAGTGAATGGCACAGAACCACTGGTAAACATCTATCTTGAAAGACACTGAAGATGACTTTTGTTTGAGTAATGGAGTGGAAGTGCAAATTGTGTATTGTGTCTGCAGACACCCGGGCACATTTATTCCGGCACTATCGCTTGAAACACAGCCATTACTCTAGAGTTAGCCCTCTACCATGTCTCCATGACTCTTGTATTTGTACATTTCTGTCCTTTAATGCCTTGAAAATTCATTTGTCACGGTTTCACAGAGATGTGTGTAGACCCAGTGCAAGTCACACAGCACAAGCAGAAAGGGCAGCTTTTACCTGTTCTGTGTGTAACTTGAAACAGCCCTTCTCACAAGAAACATTGTTCACTCATTTAAGGGGCCATTTAAAAAAACGTGAGACAATAACATGCCCATTTAAAAACTGTAACTACAGCACTAATGTGTATTCTTCTTTTAATACACACAAAAGTAGGATACATGCAAATAGTTCAGACTTTAGTGATGAGATAGTTTCAACAGAAAATGCTACTGTAAATGCTGCTGACCTTGATTATGAAGATAATTTCCTATCCCAGCATGCAGACTCATTTGATAATCCTGAGGATGACAGTGTATGTGACTCCAGTCAGTTGAGAGCCCAGTTGCGCCATAATCTCTCCTCATTATTCCTTAAGATGCAAACTGTTCTCCACGTTTCTGACATGGCAACTCAGGAAATAGTTGATCATCTCAGTCAGATATTTTCCTTGTCTCAGCCTCTCATCAGGGATACTGTAAAGGAGACACTACAGAGGCATGATATCTCTATTACTGAAGCTACCCTGAATGATTTAGTAAATGAGGTTATGAACACAAATATTTTTGTCAGTGCCACAACTAAAGGGGAGGAGATGTGAATTACCGTACTAGGCTGGCAAGAGCTGGATGCAAGGAGGTGTCCGTAAATACAGGGAAAAGAAGCAGGAATATCCAGAGAAAGCACATCCCCACTCGAACATTAAAAAAGCCAGAAGGGCTGAAGTAAACTTTCTCCCAAACTTCCCAAGAGGACAAAACGAGGACAGTTTGGAGGAAATGAGAATAGAGATGAAAGCTGAAGTTGATAGAGCCGACAGAAACCTACAATCAATAGAGAAACTCATGCAGACAACCTTTGCACTTCGTCGTCAGGAAATTGTTCAGGGAGACCCATTGGTGAAGGACTTTCTGGAGAGATGGCCTGCCCTTCAGGTCCAATCACAGGTAAAAAATAATAACAAAAACAATAATACACAGACTCAAAGTGTTTTCTGCTCATCTTCAACTATTTTTATTGTACTGGCTATTCATTTAAAAAAGATAGTGCACCCATCAATTGTGACTATGATGTGTTTCCCTTTGGTATTTTACTGTCTTTCACATACTTTGTGTGTCCATGTTATTTTGTAGGTCTGTGCTGAGTTCCACAGGATCACCAATATAAATTTACGGAACCAGTTTTATTGTGAACTAGATCGGCACATTCCACAGCTCATAGAACTTTACAGACAGAAGGCAGCTCGTACTGGAAGGGTGGCAGGAGCACTGCGAGACATCCTACAGTATTATGAAACTGAGGTGAGTTGAAAAAAAGCTAAAATGGACTTTGTCTAAATTTTATCCACATGGGACAGCTGGCTGCCAGGATTGTCAGCATTTACTACCACTTCATTACTATATACTACTACTATACAAGGGGCAGTCCTTCACTTTTAACTTTAAATCAATTAGTTATCCTGTAACATGTACATATTTAGTAAAGTAAGTCATACTTTGTCGGCAGCAAAGGGCCCCTGTTTTTTTTCTCATGTGTCTTTGTTTATCCACCCAGGATGTGCAGGATATCAACATGAAACGCACTGTGGCCCTTCGTGCTCTCTCAGTATACCTGCGGGAAGAGGACACACAGTTTTTCAAGACTTGGAACGTAAGTCTTAATATATTTATATAAAAGATCTCATCACTAATCACCTTTTACCATTGGAGCTCTTTTGAAGTGCCTTGGTGTTGTAAGTAGGGCCCTAAGGCTTCTTTTTCTCACCATCACATACTCACTCCACTCACTCACTCACTCACTCACTCACTCACTCACTGACTGACTGACTGACTGACTGACTGACTGACTGACTGACTGACTGACTGACTGACTGACTGACTGGTTAAGAAGGCACCCCCAGCAGAGGTCCAAGGGATTTCTCAAAATATCTGAGGGGAAATTTTCTAGTTCAGCCACTTAACCTTAATTGGGGGGGGGGGGGGGGGAGAGGAGTAGTGGAAGGGGTTAACTTATCTTTGTTGTTATTGTGTAATACTTAGTTGTATACTTAATTTTTGAATGGGCAGCTGTATAAGTATTCAGAAATAGTTACCAGTGTACTTTTGCATTTTCCAGACTGAGGAATCAGAGGAGCCAGACATCGAGGACACACCCATTGGTATTGTCACGATGATCAGAGAAAGAAGTGCATCTCCCGTTCACTTCAGTCGCGTATCCACAGCCATTGTGGTGGAAGATGAATTCATCATGAGGGACGTTGCCACGTTTGCCGATGCATATGTGTTACTGTTTGGGCTGGTGTATGTGTTACATCTCGACTACCCAAAGAAGCTTGTTGGCACCTTCACTTTCATACAAAAGGTTCTAATGGGGTTGGATGACGGTGCACCCCTGAAACCTGCTCTGCTCTCTTTGAAAAATTACCTGCTTACAGTGTAGACGTTACCTGTATGATGCATGTTTGTTGTTACATTGATTTATGTTCCTTTTTGGTTATTTATTTGATTTATTTTTTATTCATGTTCAATGACTTGATATCTGATAGCCTGATATTTACTTTTTGGTTATTTATTTAATTTATTTTTTATTCATTTCAAATTATTTCCTTGAATGGCCATAGATGTAAAAAAAACTTGAAGATGCTGTTTTGAAAGGCCATACCTTTACACTGAGCACAAGTTCCCAATGCTTTTATACAAACATTTAAACATTTGCAGTGATTTATACATAGCCATACAAATCTGTTTTTATATAATGTATGTGTGGATGTATATGTTGACGGTTCATGATATGCAAGGTATCCTTCAACCAAACGGGGTGTGTTTACATTTTCAGATTGTGCATTTGTTGGCCTTGTTTTACTGGCCTGGTTTTACAAGTTGGATGTCCATGGTTAACATACAGATGTGTGTATGTGGTGTTTGTATACTTACAGCTCTGTTGCTGTGACCAAAGTGGTTTGGAGAAAAATAATAAAATCTGAATAAAAACATTGAAATATTCTAAGTTTATTTGAGTATTCTGAACTTAAAAAAAAAAATAGTTTATGAGCTTTGTAAAATTATCTTTTTGGTTACTAACCAGTATATTTTTTGAGTTTAAAGATGTTGAATAATTAAGTACAATATCATCATAACAAGTCATCACAAAAAAATTAAAACGTATATACAAATTAAAACAAATGTTTTAAGTACAGTACACTCACAATTTTTTTTTAATAATAAGTAATATTTGAGTAAATGATGTAAAAATATTTAAGTACAGACTTACTTAAATATTCTAATTTACTTACTCAAAAACTTTGAGGTAATCGGTTTCCACAAAAGTTTTGAGTATTCTGAACTTATTCGGGTTTACAGTGTATAAGAGGTTGGTTATTCAAAATAATTAAATATGTACACGCAACCCAGCGCGTTGCAAATTAGATGGGGCAATATTCTGGCTCAAGTAATAATTGCACTGTCTAATCATCTTCTTCCAGTTACTGATGGCGTCATCGCCCTACTTGAACCAGATGCCCTCACCAACCTCCATGCAATTGTAACAATTCAAAAGATGCAAAAGGATGCTTTGGAGATCCAAATTTTGGAACATAAGTTATAGGTGGGTGAGGTGCAAACTGGGATAGGCAACTGTTCCCTGCTCTAAAAACATACCCAATATAAATGACTTTTTTTTTTTTGTGCTTTCAGGAAATAAAAAAATCCTCATAATAAGTAGATTGTCTTTATTAGAACACGGGCTGTGGTGGGACAAGTTATTTTGTTGAACAGTTTACTCAAAGGGTTTTACTTCAGTGAACAATGCAGACGATTATGCTGAGCATGTGCATGTAGAGAAGAACAGCATCTGGTTAAAAGGGTCTTACCAGGGTCTTTTCTGCCTTGCATTCTTAAAATGAGTTTCTTGACTTGCAGCAGTTATAGGTCCGTGGTTAGTCAGCTACTCTGATCATGGGAAAGCCACAACGTTGAAGTGACTGTAGTACAGAGCGGGTGGGATGCACGGGGCGGATCATTCTGCACATGCGTTAATTGCGATAAAAAATAAAAAAATAAACTTAAAGCATGCCCCCGGTGCGTTTGACAGTTGACATGGGGGCTGAGAAGGTGGTCTAAATAAATGATAGATTGCGCTGAAAAACGATAGCGCTCGTGAAGAAAATGATCAGGAAAAAAAAGTATATCCAACCGGGGTCTTAATAATCGTTCCTCACGGAGATTCCTTCTGAGAATCGCAGCCTCTACGTCCACAGGCTCTCGTAGAAAAGGACATGCCATTTCTAACACTTCCTTCTGTCGGAGAGCTGCCTTCAGCCTTATAGACAACAAACTCAGAGTAGGTCTAACCACCTCCCGAGCAGGTTAGGTCCACGGCGTATGTTGCCGCAGCAACTAACTCTCGGTTGCGCTGAACCTGCTACCTGAAACGGAAAACCCAGAGTTTCCACTAACTCAGAGCGAACAAACTCGGGGTTGCCTCAAAACCAGCTACCTGAAACAGGGCTCTGGTGACAAATACATTGTAAATAAATTGTTTCGTTTTGGCAAATGGCCGTGTAATAAGCGGGATAAAGTATAGAACGTCGCCGGTCATTAAAAATAAGCCCCTTCATGACGAAGCAATACACCTCCGCTGCGCCGCCGGTGTCCTGTTCGCCCTGTTGGGGCTTATTTTCTCGATAATGACTGGCGTTCTATACATTATCCCTTACATATATAATATCACGGCAAAAAGCTCTGTGTGCCTCCGGATGGCCGTAGCGCGGGGAGCTCTCGTAGGGATTGGGTTTAGCGGGTTTATTTACCGGTGCTGCTATGGTTACCGGTCTTGTGTCTTCCAACGGTTTATTAGGTATCTAATAAATCGCTGTCTAACCAATATTTCATTCACTGCCTCTTCCGGTGTCACTACAATATTATGAATAGACTGCATCGGGTTCTCCGAAGTCTTTCCCTCTTCCACAACAGGTAAAGACATGCAATGGTGGTTATGTCGGCCATGGTTGAGAATGAATTGTCAAAGTAGCACCGTTGACGGACAAACGTTTTCCCGGACAAGGCGACAGATTATGCAATTTAAAAGACATTTCACGTGCAGCCACGATCTCATTCGCCATTGCACATGTGCTCACTGGAGCATTGAGCATTGCAATAATTTATTCCTGTAGGCTATTTGACTGTAGCACTTTGAGATTTCTGAATGTAAAGTGCTCTACAAATGAAATATATTATTATTATTTCACTGTTGTTACCAGTTCATTCATGTAGGCCTACTGATATTTGGTTGATATTTGGAGTAAATATTTGTTCTAGCTTGCCCGACAGTTAAAGTCAATTTTTTCTCCCACTAGTAATGACACGTTTACGTTTGTACCGTGAAAGCACGTCTTTATTAAACGAATGCAAGGCATTTTGGAATTGTCAACCGATCAGCTCAACTAGCACGCGTTAACAGCGATGCTATTATCAAAATGATATATTACCTATCCACAAGTCCGTCGGTGGCCTCCTCGGTACTGCGATCCATGGCTCGATCGAAGTTTGCGTTCACCTGTCTGCGGATTTCAGAGAGTCGCCTGTGCATTTTGAACAACTCCTGCCGAGATCGCAACGTATTTATACACGTTAGTCGCCCCTAGCGGCAGTAAATTTAATTTCAACATCTTGACGTGGGTCTGGCTTGCCAGCCTATTGGCGCATTTTAATTCAAATAATATGAACTTGACGTGGGTCTGGCTTGCCAGCCTAGTGGCGAATTTGAATTCAAATATAATGCATAATGTGAGGTTGTTGCCAACCATCCCCCCCCCCCCCCCTCAAAATAAGCTCTTTTAATTGGTCCACGAGTTGCTCCAATTTTATTTCTCGTAAAGTGTGAGTTGAAGCCGTAGACATCGGACTGACAGGTGGAACTCTTCAAGAATGGCTAGAAGACAGTTCATAATGCGGTGCAAAAGCACATTTAATGACTGTATGAGATTGCTCCAAACAGATGCTGTAGACCTCCAATCTACATTGACCAGGTAGGTTTTGGGAACTTACCAGCCAACATGTAAAGGACATTGTTCAAGAATTTAGATTTTAGCCTAAAGGCTACTCCGTCCACACTAAAGGCCGTGTTCACATCTAGCGTTTTTTTTTATCTGCCAGCGCTTATTTTATATTATATTCCTATGGAGCAGAGCGTTTCTGGAAAAAAATCCCTCCGTTTTTTTAAACGCTCTCCCAGCGTTTTTTTTGCGTTTGAGAAAAGTTAAACTTGGAAGAAAGCGGCCGACGTCAGTCGTCTTTTGGGCAACAGACCAATCACGAGCGGAACATTGACACTTTGTCACGACGGAAACTTATAACTGTCAAAACAAGAAACAATGGCAGACAAATCACTCGGGAAAGTGCCGTTTGAGCGATTAATAGTTGTAATTACAGAACATGTCGAGATCTATGACATGCCTGGGCTCTAGCCTGGATACTAGTAGGCGAGTAACGTCGGGTCTAGTTGCTTTGAGAGGCGTTTAAAAAAAAAAAAAACTCGCCTTTGTACTTTTGGTTTGAGCCATATTTTTGCTTGTGAGTGAAAATGATTAGCAAGCTGATCAACGGCAACAATCAGCTGATTGCGCACCTGTAATATAAACTGAGAGGCGTGGCGGGAGTCGTGTAACCATGACAACTGTTAATCAAAAACATTTCAGTGTGGAACGTGGATGCAGAACATTCCGAAAACGATATGAAAACGATAGTGTGGACGGAGATCGTTTTCATTGCGAATGTGCGTTTTTTTATTTCCCCGGGTTAGTGTGGACAGGGCCTAAGTTATAAAGTAACCGTTCCTTAGATGGTTATCGTTATCAAGTCACTTCTTGCGTGGGTGGAACTTTAGGATTACAAGAATGACTGTTAATAACTTATTTTGTGACAAGTAACAAGTAGGCTATTATTTTCTATGTTCATTGCAAACCAAAATACATGAAATAATTCTGCACATGCAAAACTCGCATCGTTTAGTGACAGTTGTCGCTCATAATAGCTCCATGCTGTCGCTTATCTGCACTGATCCCACCACTTTACTGTTCCCCCTAAAACGAACAAAGGGTGTTCTGAATTGCCCTATATATATATTTGCTTGCGTGTTAATTCGCTCAGGCAGATATTAATGCGCCCTTACCACTAGGTGTGGGGAAGCTTCACAGTTTCACACTTACCATTTATTCCTCATTTCGCGAAACCTTTTAAACTGTCAGGTTGGAAACCATGGAGAGGACCCTAGTGTGGTCACGGGGAAGGCTGCTTGACATCTCCTCAGCTGATCTAATAGTTCGAGATGTTCGGGAAATTATAGCTGAAGTTTGGAGATCTGTGCCTACCACACCGGGACAACAAGGTATGCTTGCATGGGGCTGCTGATAGGATTATTAATCAAGGCCTAAATGACTCAGTTCATGGTTTGTTTTCTGACTATTCCGTCTTAAAAAGTTCTTAAGTCCTTTTTTAAATTTAAACTTAAAACATGTGTAGATACCCTGGTGTGTAAACATCATCAATCTGTTATATTTCTCAGGCTACCAGGCACCTCTCATTTGGACCGGAGGTCGTGGTCCCCCACAGTTCAAAATATCACAGGAGCAACTCTGTTTTTTGAGGACCTGTGGTTTCACTGGGAAACAGATGGCACAGATTCTGGGTGTCTCTGTTCGTTCACTGAGCCGTCGTTTAAGGTATGTTTCAATAATGGCAGTTCCCTCTTGTCTCAATTGTTGTAATCGTCCTGGAGGGCTGGTTGAAGGTGCAAAAGCACATCGAAATACCGTAGGTCTAACATTACCTCTATGTGCAAATGTTATAGGCAGTTCAACCTGAGGCGCGCTGGGACATTTTCCACCTGCTCAGATGCTGCCTTGGATGACCTCATCAGGGAGACAGTGGCTGGGAATGACCGCATCGGTCATGAGTCTTTGAGGGCGCAGCTGCGTGCGCAGCAAATTAATGTTCAAAGAAGCAGAGTGCGTTCTAGCATGCTGAGGGTGAACCCTGCAGCAGCTGCAGCAAGAACAATGTCCCAGACACTGCAAAGAAGGGCATATAGAGTTGCTGGCCCAAACTCCTTGTGGCACATCGATGGCAACCACAAGTTGATAAGGTAGATATTAACATTAGCATACCAGACTTTGGTGTTCGCTTTAAAGGTGTGGTTAATTTGTCTCCGTAGGCTATGTATTGTTCATCTAAATTATAATTTCACTATTTGTTTCAGGTGGAGGATTGTTATCCATGGGGCCATCGATGGATACAGCCGTTTGGTTGTGTTCCTCCGAGCCTCCGATAACAACTGTAGCAGCACGGTGATGAAGAGCTTCCTGAGTGCTGTGGCGAAGTATGGCGTGCCTTCGAGGGTCAGGACTGACCACGGAGGTCAGAACAACTCGGTCTGCCTCATGATGAACTTGTTCAGAGGGTCAAACAGAGGTAGTGCTCTCCGGGGGAGAAGCACCCACAACCAGCGCATCGAACGGCTCTGGGGTGATTTGTGGCGAGGAATGTCCAATGTTTATTATGAACTCTTCAACTTCCTGGAGAGCGAAGGTATCGTGGACATTGACAATGAGATGCACATGGCGGCACTGCACTACGTGTACCTCCCTCGGATTAACCGTGACCTTTGCGGCTTCATTGAACAGTGGAATAACCATGGACTGAGGATGGAAAGGCATGCTACTCCACTGCAGATGTTCGTCAGAGGTTGCCTGGAACGGCAGGGACAGACCACTACTGCAATGCTATCCGTATTTGTTGGAGAAGGAGGTGCTGCAGAGGAAGGAGGTGCTGCTATAGAAGGAGGAGCTGCAGAGGAAGGGGGTGCTGCTGAGGAAGGAGGTGCTGTTGAGGAAGGAGGTGCTGCGGAGGAAGGAGAAGGGGAAGACCCAGCAAGAGAGGGTGGTGCTGGTGCAGGAGAGGTGCACTGGCCTGAGAGGGTCACCGTACCCTCAAATCAGTACCTCATTGGGGATGCTGTTTTGGAGCAGCTAAACAGCACATTTGACCCTCTTGCTGGTCCTAGAGGAGACCTTGGACTGGACCTCATCCGTGAGGTTGTGTCTCTTCTGGCATTACCATGAGACACTTGGAGTGCCCCCCCCCCACCCCCCGTGGAAGGTCGCTTGGAGTGCCCCACACACACACACACACACACAGGGTAGGACGCTTGGAGTGCCCCCCCCCGTGGAAGGATGCTTGGAGTGCCCCCACACACACACACAGGGAAGGACGCTTGGAGTGCCCCCACACACACAGGGAAGTGAGGGGAAAAACGGTCTGTCTAGTTACTGGACCAGATGAAATGAGACGGAGAGGTAATAAAGTCTGTCGGCACGAGGACCTTGGATTTATTAAGTAAAGTGGCAACGGTTATACAGAGTCATAAAGGGTGAGAGATCGAATATGTCTAAGTCCCTAATCAGCGCTGATGGTTCGTCCAGAGCTTCGCCTCCGTGGAAGGTCTGCTTCAGAAGAAGATCAAGAGTCCCTGTGTGATACAGTTTTATGCTGTATCCTCCTCTCGATGAGGTGTGTGCGTATGAGGTGTGTGTGGTTCTGTGTGTTTTTGCTTGACCTTGGCTCTCAGGCCCTGGTATATGCATGTGTATCTCTTGTGTTCCTCCTAACGGGGGAGAGCTCCTCAAAGTGTCTCCTGTGTCCTCGAAGTATCTCTTGTGTCCTCGAAGTATCTCTTGTGTCCTCGAAGTATCTCTTGTGTGATAAATTAATGTGTGGCTCTCCCGTTCTTGAGGATGACTGGTGCATTGTCTGAGTGTCTACCATTTGCCTGGATGGGGAAATGGGGCCTTCGGCTCCGGCCTTGACCTGACTATATTATCATGTTTGTGTTATGTGTTCGTTGGGTTAGAGCAAGAGTTGACTATATTGTAATGTGTCTGCCATGTGATGTGCTCATCAGGCTAGGGTAGGAGTTAGCTATATTTGTAATGTACATGTAATGTACTCAGCAGGTTATTTTTCCCAACAGAAGGACGCTTGGAGTGCCCCCACACACACACACACAGGGAAGAACGCTTGGAGTGCCCCCAGACACACAGGGAAGGACGCTTGGAGTGCCACACACACACACACACACACACACACACACACACACACACACAAACCATTTTTCCCACTCATGACCTGCACCTTGACGTGGTGAGTGGGCTTTCCACCAAGCCAGGTCAAACTAGTGTGTTCCAGCCTCACTATGTTAAAGGTAAACAAAAACAAATGTCTGACTGCAACAAAGTGCTCTATCTGGGAATTAGAAAAGTCCTGCATGGTTGAACTGTATCTTCCAAATGTTACAGACAGACTTTTCAGTGACTTGAATGAATTCATTGGCTTGGCTGCGTTCTGTTCCTGTTGTGGTAATAAGAAGTAGAGCCCCCCATCTTCATCTGCCTGGAAGCTGCCTTCTCCAGGTCAACTTCGTCCTGGATGGGCTTCCTATCAAAGCAAACAAATTTTAACAGAGTTAAAAAATGTATTGCGATTAACGCAATTATTTTATTTAAAAATATATATATATATATTTTTTTTTTCTTTGGCTCAAAACAAAGAAGCAGTAGCCTGACTGCTATGTTCAAATGACATTTGTTCAAAGCAGTCGTTTAATTGCACTATAGGCTCTTTTTTTGTATCGTCCTGTTTTGATCAGTATATGCCAATGTTGTTATCAATAAAAAATCATTTGCACAAGGCAAGCCGATGCACTTCACCATGTTGATAAGAGAATTAAAATGAGAAGAATTATGGGACAAAAAAAATCAAGGGATATTTAGCATAGACAAATAATTTGCGATTAATCGCGAGTTAACTATGACATTAATGCGATTAATCACGATTAAATATTTGAATCGCTTGACAGCTCTAAAATAAATAGTAAATGCGCTGAATCAGAATACTAATTTTCCATGATGATACATTAACATTGCATTGCTGCAAGATTTGTGAAGATTATACAAATACATTTTAAATCCGCTGAATCAGAATACTCAAATACTCAATCAAAACTTTAGTGATGGATTGTAAATGCCCTTACCGAAGTACTGTACAATAACTGCAATTTAGAGGTACCTGCTTGTATTTCACTTGAGTATTTAATTAAACCGACTTATCTCCAGGGCCCAGTTTTTCAAAAGTAATCCAGTGGGATTTCGGATAACGGATTGGATCAAATCTTGAAAATGGGTTGCTCAAAACTAAAGATGGATTCAGAAAGAAGATCAGATCACGTAATCCGATCTTACATTTGATCTGGATCAAACCTTCCTTTTGTGTTGTTCAAAACTTTGAAGTTGGTTTGGGATACATTTGATCCAAAAAAACAAGATTATCCTGATCCAGTTGTGATTTTCTGAATTTTCTGAGTTTTTTAAACAAAATGAATGATGACAAAATCAGTTTTTTGGCAAATGATATACATTTATTCATATTTCGGATGAATTCAAATCATAAAAATGATAATCAAAATGATAATGATGAGAAAAATAAAATAAAGAAAAGCTATGATACATTTGTATACAAAAATTGTACACAGTTATTCAAAGTTAAAAGTAGTTTCGTACCATTCCCTCTCTTATAGCATGTCCAGTGTGTCCCTCACTAGGTAGGACCATTCGTGGCTGTTCTGGGTCTACATCAGGCTCAGGTCCATCATGAGCGTCACTGGCATCGCAAGGGACATGACGCCTGTTGGCGATGTTATGCAGAACAATACAGGCCAGAATTATGTTGCATGCCACCTTAGGTTCTACTCGCAGGTAGTTAAGACAGGCAAACCTTCTCTTCAGCACTCCATTTAAGCGCTCAATGGCACATCTTGTTTTGCAATGTGCAATGTTGAAGCGTGCTTGCTCATGTGTATTTGCAACCGGAAAAGGGGTCATTAGCCATGGTAAAAGTGGGTAAGCGCTGTCTCCCAATATAATGCCATTTGGCCGGTTTGTTTGGAGCTCTCTGTATAGTGCACTCTGTCTTAGAATGCGTGCATCATGGACAGACCCTGGCCATTTCACAACACAGTTGGTGATGATGAGGTCGGCGTTGCCCACAAGTTGTACGTTGATGCTGTGCCTCCCCTTCCGATTTACATACTCCCACTCCCTCTCACGAGGTGCTTGGATATGCACATGTGTACAATCGATAACTCCAATCGTGTTAGGCATGTTCCCCATGTGAAAAAACTTGTGCTTAGTCTGAGCAATCTGGTCATCCTTGGGAAAGGAAACAAATTGATTGATAAGACTGCCCAGTGCCATGGACACAACCTTCACCACATTACTCACAGTGGATTTGTCCACTCCCATATAGTCTCCTATTACTTGGTAGAAAGTCCCACATGCGTAAAAGCGCAGTGCAATTAAGCACTGTTCCTCCACGGACAAAGCATGACTCCTTCGGGTTTTGTGTTGGAGTGTTGGTCTAATCAGGTCTGAAATGTACTTGATGTCATCTCTCCCAAAGCGAAAACGTGCATACAGTTCATCTGAAGTGTATTGCTCAAGTGGTTTGGCACGCTCAGCGTACACCCTAGCAGGGTGCCTTCTCCTATGGTACCGATGAACAATACCCGCCATCTGGATGCCTCTGTAGGTTAAGAGAAATGTGTGCGAAACATGATGTGTTTAAGTGGTCAAACCAATTAACCAGCAACAAGCTAATTACTAGAAGCCTAATTGATCACAGGCCAAAGCAATAATGCCCAAGGCGTTAAGAGAAATGTGTGCGAAATCATGGAGACCAAGGAGAAATCATAATTTCTCCTTGGGCCTAATTTCACTGTGGCAGAAACGTACGCACTACTGGAGGGTGTTCGGGCCAATTTTGCCACAATAGTAGGTGGTTTCAGCTCGGCAAAGGGTGGGGAGGTCACCAAGAAAGGGAAAGACACCATTTGGGAAGACATTACCAACCGAATCAATGCCTTGGGGTCTGGCCAAAAGAGGACCTTAAAACAAGTAACACTGCGCTGGAAAAACCTGCGGGCCAAGGTGTGGTAGAAATTAGTGAGTATATTCTATGGTAAACCATGATTATTAATAGGTTTAATAATTTTAATGGTGGAAACCACAAGATGCTTGCAGAGTCTGGGTTCAGAGCAGATGGTAGGAGCACAGGAATGTCCTGAGAACTGCTGGGTCAAGTCATGTTGACCTCAGCCTTTCAGCCTTGGGTCATCTTGGCTAACGAGGTAAATCCATGCAGACCACAGAACTGGGCAGTTGATAACATGCTGGGACGAAGATTGACGGGCGGAAACCCCGTTGTGACTCCATTGTAAGCAAAGAAATTCCTATATGTGTATAAAGTGAGGCTGCAGCCCAATGTTGGGCCAGTGACTCTGCAGACCCACTCAGGCTGTTGTCGTTGTTGTTTTTCTTCACGATAAAGTCTTTTTCAATTCTTGCTCCGGACCCCTCGATTTCTTTTACACTTTCTCTTAAATTAGTCTAAGTGTTTTAAATCTCGATTAATCTCCGACATAATTGGCGTCGCGACCAGGAGGAAATAGGGACTCGCCAGCTGCCGGGCCAGAGGACGGGACGCGAACGGATCATACGACCAGAGCTCAAGGCTAAGTTGTCTTGCCATATATAGGATAGAGTCGTTTGATCTGTTCTTGCCCCGTCTGAACGCCGAGCAGCAGGTAAAGTGTCTCTTCGATCAAACAAACCGAAATTATAGATAAATGAGCGAGTGAGAGATACGGGGGCTCCGGGAGAGATTAACGTGCGCGCGCACATTGGCCATTCGCGCTCTGTGGTTCTAAATGACCAAGACGCTGTGTGGCTCCCTATTTTTGATACGAGTTGTTGTTATTTGGAGTTTTGAGGTTTTGGTCAAATAGACCTATTATAAAGTCCTGTGGCTGTATTCTAGAGGATCGAATTAGTGGAAAAGTTCCAATAGGACAGTACAGGTCCACAGGTCGATTGAAGTACCTGTTGGATGTTTGAGAGTCACAGAGAGTTGAGTTGGAATACATTGCCGTCGATGAATTCATTTTTATTTTAGAGGTTTGCTTGGGATGTCGACTGGTGAATTTTTAGTTCCGATGTTGGCATTTTTGAGAAAGCAGACTCTCGCGCTTTTGAATAGATAAGTTTCTTGATTGGAGTACCGTTTGAGTTGGTATTTTGAGGAGTCTCTTGTTTGTTCGTGATCTGGTCGAGTGTTTATGTATTCAGCCATTGTTTTGGAAGAATAGGCTTGTTGTTTGGAGTGCCATCCGACCGTTCATATTTTAATCAAAAGGCCAGTTTCTACGCTCGGTCAACTTTTTATTTGTAATTAATTACAAACAATTCAGACATTTTTCAATATAAGATAAAGAAATTGTATGAACCGGCTTATTGTCTGTATTTATGTCGTGTTAGGATTAAGTTACCTCGGAGGTTTTTACGACCCGGTTCATTTTTTGTTGTTGATTCTGTCATAAATAAATTAGGCGGACAGAGAATAGTTAATTTGTTTAAAGTAGTTGATAATCATAAATAAATTAGACGGATAGAGAATAGTTAATTTGTTGAAGTACTGAATAAATGTGTAAATCTTCTTTGACTTAAACATCTCGCTGACTCTAACTGCACGTGCACGAGCAAACACACAGGGGACGAGCAGGAGCCTGCAGGCCGGGGTTAAAGATAACAGTGAAGGGTGGGGGCCACATTCCAATCTTCGGGAGGGAGACGAGCGCTTGAGAAGAGTTCACATTTGTAGCTTAGAGATAGTAAAGTATAGAAAATAACTAGCAGAATAAACTCAAATAAATTGTATTAATAAATAGTGTACTTCAGAATAGATAAATAAAGTAATAAAGTAATAATTAAAAATGGCACCAACAGCGGTAGAGATTTTGAGTAGAGACCGTCTATTGCTCAAAGGTGAGATGAAAAAGATCTCTGAGAATTGGGAAGAAAGGACAGAAGCAGCAGGTACTATATGGCCCATGGGAGGGACTTTTGATCCAATAATGTATCGGGACATGGAGGTAGTGATAAGGAACTACATAGATAACAGCAGTGGAAAAACGGCCTCAGCAAAGAGGGACAGGGAAAAGTTAGTACTAGCTTGGTTCTTAGAGGAAGGAGAGAGGTGGCGAACATTACAGAGAGTGGCGGGAGATATGATTGCTAATAACAACAAGGCTCAACCATTGCCTCTGACGGTTGAGTCACCGCTGCACAAACTAGTACCGTTGTACCCATTGCTAAAAGACAACGTAGAATCTAAAGGGGAAGTCACACTAGATGAAGGAGATAATAAATGTAACACACAGGGAAGGAGGGGCGCACTCATACACATGGACTGTTATGAGGGGATCAGGAAAGTAAGGGAAGAATGTAACAATACTGACATTAATTCTAGTGAGAGTAAAGATGAGGACGAAGATGGGGCAAGTGGTGTTGAGCACAGTAATGAAGATGTGAAAGATGGCAATGAGCAGGTTTGCGAGGGGCCTTCTCCAGGAAAGAAAAGGAGAGGAAAGAGATCAGTAAAGAGAACGAAGGCTCAGAGGAGTGATAGAGATGGGGAAGAGAGTTTCTGTGCGTTTCGAGGGCCAGAGGAGCCTTGCTGTAGTGCAGCATTATGGGACTCCCTGGCACTCGAAACACAGGGGAGACCAAGGAGATCACAGAGAGAAGAAAAAGCACCCGAAACTTCTCCAGGGAACTATCCTATTCTAGTCGAAGGACAACAGGTCCATTATCAACCGTGGGGTTCACAGGACTTGGAGGGAGTCATTTCTAGACTCCCTAACATACTTAACGGGGCGTCTAAATGGATTAGAACATTTGAGGAGCTCACAGTGGGGGACCTGAAAGCTCTGTTGGCAAGAGTATTGGGGTTATCCAAGATGGAGTTTGTACTGAGGAATGGAGGGTTGAATATACTGGATGGAAAGGATGATGAGACTACACTTGATCATTACAGAGGGGCGTTGTGGGCCACACTCAGGAGGGAGTTCCCGGTCCGTATGGATCCTAAAAACATGAGAGGTCTCCCCATTGGTGACAGAGAACCCTGCATCCTACCTGCAGGCCCAAGTAGATAGATGGCGCATGGAGACGGATGAGGATCCTGAGATCCATCCGGTGTTCTCTGTCATGTTTAGAAACTCTGTGATAGAGACACTTCCCAGCCAAATCAAAGCCAAGCTAGAGGATGTGGTTGGACTGTCTACATCAGGATCTCATAGAGATTTTAATGACCATTTAGTTCATGCAGGGGATGAATATCGTCAGAATAAACAAAGAACACAGGAACAAAGCAAAGAGGTCCAGAGGAAGCTATATCAGCTTCAGCTGGAAGATCTCACAAGGAAGGAAAGAGATAAGAAGAGACAGGCAGGTGTTTTAGAACCAGCTGCAGTAAATTCGCAAGCCGCCCAGCAGGGCGCACTTCAAAACCAACATCCACGATTGGCATTTTCTCTCCCAGTACAACAGCCTCAGAGCCAACTGTCACCTACTCCACCTGTTACACATGTGCACATCCATAATTATGGGAACCCCACAAATAAAAATAGACAGAATCAGCAACAGGGGTCCCAAGGACAGAATAGAAATAATCAACAGCAAGGATTCCAAGGACAACGCAGAGGTCCTTTAATATGTTATGGGTGCAACCAGGAAGGACATACTAAGAGAAATTGTTTCACTAACCCTTTTCCATCCCAACAAGGACAGGGCAACGGCTATCAGGGGAGGCAAGATCAAGGGAGCTACAACTGGGGACAGCAGGGTCCCTTTGTA
Organism: Gadus chalcogrammus; assembly: GCF_026213295.1. Classification (NCBI taxonomy): domain Eukaryota; kingdom Metazoa; phylum Chordata; class Actinopteri; order Gadiformes; family Gadidae; genus Gadus; species Gadus chalcogrammus. Next base: position 55,185 of record NW_026613534.1, read on the forward strand.
GGTCAGGGATACTAGGGGGAGGGTCAGCTTGTAGCAATCACAAAACAAGCTGATGAGGAACCAATACTGCAGGTTCTGATAAAGTATAGAGGCACGCCAATGATGGCCCACACTGGAGCCACTTACACTTGCGTAGGTCCAAATTATGCCTCTCACCTCCCCCTGGCAGGAAAATTCACCAAAACGTTGGGATTCTCGGAGCACACGCAGTTAATACCTATGACAGCTCCAAGGATGACAGTCTGTGAATTCTTATTTTAAGTTGTATATGTGAGCGAATGGATGAGTGAGTGAGTGAGTGAGTGAGTGAGTGAGTGAGTGAGTGAGTGAGTGAGTGAGTGAGTGAGTGAGTGAGTGAGTGAGTGAGGGAGTGAGTGAGTGAGGGAGTGAGTGAGAAAGAGTTACATTGAGTTGAGTTAGAGGGGTCAGATGAAGTGATTTGTGAAGAGTGAGACAGAGAAGAGGAAGAGTGTGTGGATTGGCAACGAGAAGTGGAGATGAGATTGGAGAAGGCTTTCCGGTTAGAATTTTCTTTGGGGAGAATGATATCTTTCGATGGTCTTTTAAGATTAATAATCTAGTTTTGGAGTGTGTCCAAAAACAAATAAACCAGAAAGGAAAGGAAAGGATTACTGAAAGTGAAAATGGTTTTGGAGATTTGTGAAGGCAAAGGAAGTAGGTAAAGAGATGTAAAGAGAGATAGAGAGAAGGAACGTAAGAAAGGAAAACCCGCCGGTGGGGGCTGGACAGAGAGACAACAGAGAGAAAGAGACTGAATTTGCATTGTGTTTAATAGATTATTTGTGCATTTGGATGTACTCTGTAATTGGTTCCTGAATGTAACCCTTGTCCACTGTTTTAGAAAAAACATAGAACCACCACTGGGATTGGTGATTCTGTGGTTCTTGGAGACTCTCCAACGCGTCGGAACACCATATGGTATATATCATTACATCTTGGTACACAGAGCACTGGTGAGACAACGGGTTGGATCGGAGAGAGAAGGAGTTTGGAGAAGGGAGAGGAATGTAATGACAGCAAAAAGGGCGGACACGGACCGACCCGGAGGTAATAAATCAGGGGAGAGGTGGCTGGGGTCGTTTAGCTCTACCTCACTCTCGAAAGTCTGCTTTCCTCGAGTTTATACTGTCCAATGAAATCTTCCCATTTCCATTTCTTGTCCATATGTTGACCAATGAAATCTTCCCCTTCCATTTCTTGTCCATATGTTGACCAATGAAATCTTCCCCTTCCATTTCTTGTCCATATGTTGACCAATGAAATCTTCCCCCTTCCATTTCTTGTCCATATGTTGATCAATGAAATCCTCCCCTTCCATTTCTTCTCCATATGTTGACCGACCAATCACATCGTCCCGTTCCTTTTCCTAACGGTCAAGTAAGCAAGTAGCGGTGTTCACGAGCGTATTTGTAGAAGCAATACTTTGGAGAACTACACGACAAGGTAACTATTTGATTTACATTTCGAGACATGATTTACATTTACAGATTAAATGATATTGTTGAAATGAGTGAGATTGTAAATCGGCCGTGAAATGAGTGAGATTGTAAATCGGCCGGCGTAATTCATTCAAAAGTCCGAGTTAAAATGCGATATAGGAGTCAAACTATTTGATTTACATTTCGAGACATGATTTACATTCACAGATGAAATGATATTGTTGAAATGAGTGAGATTGTAAATCGGCCGGCGTAATTCATTCAAAAGTCCGAGTTAAAATGCGATATATGGGTCGAACTATTTGATTTACATTTCGAGACATGATTTACATTTACAAATGGCCGGCGTAATTCATTCAAAAGTCCGACGGCCTGTTTAATCGGATATGATTGATTGACTAGCGATTATTTGTTTCGTATGTATGATTTGGAATAGTTAATTGTCATCTACAAACGACTATTACATTATTATAAGGTAATCAATTCAGAACAAATGATTTGGGAATATGATGATAGTAACTTATGATTTCATTGATTGAATGTCAAATGTGTGTCTCAAATAAAAGTGTATCTATGAAAGATATTGATATAGCATATGTCTATGACAATGTGTGGTAACTTAGCCATTCTTCCCCTTGTCTTCAGATGTCTACTACAAAGAAGCATCGAGCCATGGGGTCTGAGGAGTGGGTGGCGCGCCTGAAGGCATTTGCCTGTTCTGGCACTTGGCCCTCCGGTGCAGGGAACAGGCCATCTCCCAAACAGGGCAAGTGGCACAACCTCTACCAGAAGGTAACCTTTGCCCCAACAGTCAACCAAAACTCCAAAGTGAACCGATTGTGTCCGTAAGTAAATCATGCATTTTAATTCATTACAGATTGAGAAGTGTCCCATGATGCTGCGTGGGCAGACCTCAATCTTGAGGGTAGCGCAGACATGTTCCTGTGGCTTTCACCCTCGGCAGGTAATATTGAGAGCCTGGTGAAATAAATGCATTTTGTAGGATATACAATACTTACTATGTGGACAAAATCCCATAATGAATAATATGGATTAGTATTAATGCTTCTTTCATGGGTTGATCTTTCTCAGTCTGTGAGTAGTCCTGCAGCATCCAGGCCAGCTACCTCAGCCTCCACTTCAGCTGCCTCAGCCTCCACCTCAGCGGCGCCTGTACAGAGCCCTGGGAGGCCTGCATTGACGCTGTCAATGGTGAATATTTCCATCACATTAATTACCATGTCATTCACCTGGGCCCCGTTTCCCGATAACGATGGATCCACGCTCGTACGATCATTCTCACGATGGATCTTGCGATCCATCGTCAATTTCTTTGGAGCGTTTCCCGAAACTCCTCTTAACGTGAACGCGCATTCGCTGCACTCACGACGTCGTAGGATTGTAACTGTCTACTGACACGGTGCTGAAATGGGCTCCGTAGGAGGGGGAGACGCAGGAATGTCGCAGGAAAATTGTGTTAAAAAGGGTTAAAATATATCCCCATCAAGGACAACAGCAGAGTATCCTACGATAAAAATAGACTGCAATTATATGAATGCTAAAGACATTAAAACACAATTGATTAGGCTTAAACCGACATATATCAGTCCTAATCCTGAATGCACTGTGCGTTTCACGGCATTTTCCCCCCTTAAATAATTCCTCTTCACACCTGTGAATAACCCGGGAGACGTCCATGATGAGGAATACAACGAAGCCCACCGTCTGGCCCGGTGCATCGTTGAGCGCACGATCGGGAGGTGGAAGTGGCGCTTTAGATGCCTTCACAAGTCAGGCGGAGGGCTCAAGTTTTCTCCGGCCAAGTCATGCGCCGTGATATGTGTGACGGCTATGTTGCACAACATTGCAGCTAAGGCTGGGGTGGCATTGCTTGAACCGGAGGACGTTGAGGACGATGACGATCGGTGTGAGGACGGCCTCCCTCATAGCTACGCGGCTGGTTTTCATGCGCGTCGAATAGTGATTGAGACTTTTTTTTAACCCCCTCCACCCTCCCTCATGTCACTAAACATTCCCGTCAACGTGACCAATCCCCACCATATCCCAGCCTTTTGCCTGCTCCTTTGCTTGTTTTTTATAAAAAATTGTATTTCTTTATTTTCTTATTTTTTTTAATTTATTTTATTTCGTTATTTTTTATTTTTTTTAATTTGTTTAATTTAATTTATTTTTTTCATTATTTTATGCTACGTTTTATGAGTAGCCTATGTCAGTCTGCACAAATCCCCCCACTTTCTCTCACACATTTTGAGTGCCCTGCCTGCGCAAACATTTTCTGGACTGTCCCGTTTTATTTTGGCCATTTGAACATCTTTATTCATAAATTAATTAATAATCTTTATTAATTACCAAACTAAGAACATAAAGGCGCAATGCGTTTTAATAAAACGCATCCAATAGACGGAATGTCCGATGGTGTCGCCACTGAGGCTATAGCTGACGATGCTCTTAGCGTCCTACGAGTACCTACGAGCACCTCTGGAGTACTCGTTAGCTACGAGCGTTTTCAAGACGTTCGTTCCTCACGATGCTTTCGGGAAACGCAGTGAAAACTCTACGATGCCCTTTCGACGCACTTCACGATCCACTTAGGCTAACGACGCTTTCGGGAAACGGGGCCCAGGTTTACCATGATCAACTCATCTTTTATCTGTGTGTTTACATATCTTTCATGTCATATCATTGTGTGGTATTGGTGTGTATTATGTTCTTTTTAACACCGTTTCATTAAGACTATTGTTGTTTGATTCTCAGTTTGATAAAGCGCGGTTCGGCGGGACTTTGTCTGCGGCAGCCAGGCCTAATGTCAACGTGACCAGGAAGCATGTCGAGGTAATACATGTACCTTTAGCTGTGCCTGATGCCTAAGAATACAGCCATTAAGCCATACACTATCCTTGTTTTGTAAACTGACTTCATCAGGTACGCTTCCCCCTCTCTCACAGCGTCCCCCCAGCCCTGCCACTACCCCAGCTGGGAGAAGCACTCCCTCCGCTACCCCACCTCCAGCGACGCCCCCTTCCAGTCCGAGATACATTAGGCCCGTCTCCCCTTTCTCTCTGCCCCCATCCAGCCCTGTAATGTCCTCTGTGAGGACCGGCTCGTCCCCTCTGGTTAGTGCAACTGTAATAACCTCCATGCTGGTCTTACATACTGTAGCGTGTAGCGGATAGATGTTTTATTGTCGGTTTCGTTTTCTTTATGTAGGTTGCATCAGATTGGAGTCTTGCTCCCCCTGGTCCTGTCCCTGCTCCGCCTGGTCCCGTCCCTGCTCCGCCTGGTCCCGTCCCTGCTCCCCCTGGTCCCCTCCCTGCTCCCCCTGGTCCCGTCCCTACCCCTCCTTGTACTTCTTCATTTCTGGGTCCGGCTCCACAACAGTTCTGGCTACCAGCAGAAATGAAGAAGACCATTCCCCAGCAAGACCAGCGCTGGATTGCATCCACGCTGTGGAGGAACCAGCGGCTGCGCCCAGACCTACAGCTCTGGTATGAGCCACCGGTGCCAGGCCTGATCTACAATCAGGTCCCGTCACCAGATCGGTTTTTTACGCACCGGCTCCTGGTGTGGATGCCCTACCACCTTTGGAAGGTGAGGCTGTCCTGCCCAAAGTGTGGGAAGCAGCTCACCGGGGCCGGCATGCACTAGAGGGCACGGCAGGTCCTGGACGTGGACAGGTACTACCTGATGGTGACGGAGACCCTCAGGTGCAACGCCCTCGGTTGCGTCACCAATTACCTGTCCACGAGCCAGACCGTCCTGGACCAGCTGAGCCTGCCTCTCCGTGGGGAGTTCCGCCTCATCCTGACACGCAAGTGAGTTCTAATCAACACATGAAAGCAAATACCCTTTTTTATGTAGCGCAATTCATTCTGCCAGTAATGTAGCAAATAGCAATATTCACTTTTTACACTCTCCTGCAAAATATTCTATAGAATATCTATATTAGATATACTATATATATATATATATATATATATATATATATATATATATATAATAAAAAACAACATTTCCATTTTGACGATAAATAACTCAAATAATTTGATACAAACATACCCCTTGTCCACAAAGGTATGCGTTGTGACATCCGCGTCATCAGGATGCTACGGGAGAGGACCCTCGGCAACAGCTCTACCCGCCTAGCCAAACAGCTGCGGGAGAACCACGGCGAGGAGTGGCTGCAGCGTGTGGCCCGCTACCTGGAGGTGTGTGCCGACTTTGTGGACCAGCCGAGTCTCTTCCCTGTGGTCTGTTAGGAGCCCCCCGAGCCTGTGGCTGGGGGGCTAACAGGTGGCTCCTGACCGTGTACGGCAGTCATACTCAAGTAGTGGCCCGCGGGGTGTCTATTAATGGCCCTCGAGCTGTTTTGAAAAGTTTTTTTAATTATTAAAAAAATAAAAATAAAAAAAATCGTGCTGGGCGCTCTTATTTTGAAACCGCTCGCCGCAATCTCAATACGAGGCTGGGGGTTGCAACGATAAACAGATAGCACTCCAGCCCACAGACCGCTCCAGCCCTCCCAAACTCGAGGCAGACAGTCCATCTCAGCAGCAGTCAAGGCCGATTTAGGGTCGTTTTCGACGCAGAGACGTAAGCACGTAATTTACACAAGGGACTTGTTTTAGACAAGTTTTGATTTACGGTTCCTTTAAGGTTCCTTAAGGATTGCGCGTGTTGCAAGGGGATTCTCCGCCAGAACAGTAGGGGGAGCAACGAACGAATCTGTGGGCGTGGAAGTGGAAATCGCTGGCTTGTTTATATTTATAATTATCATAATACGTTCTTGTGTTTTCTTCTTCTCCTTCTTCGAAATTCTTCATTCGCTTCTGTCACAGCCTTTTAAAAATGGCGCTATTATGCTGTAAAACCGGAAATGTGAGACTCCTGAAAGGATGTGGTTAGCTGGCCAATCACAGTCTTTGCGAGCTGCGTAGGGCCGTAGTGTTTTAGTCGCATAGTCAGGAATTTTGGCCGACGCACTTATGCACGTAAGGGGGGATATTTTACCGCGCAAGGGGGGGTTATGTATCTTACGTGCTTACGCGTTACGTCTAAAACAGAGCATATATCGGCCTCAGTCACACGTATACCGACCGGCCCCTTGAGTCACTGAAAAAAAAATTTGTGGCCCCTCATCATTTCTACTTGAGTACCCCTGGTGTACGGGAAGGACTTGATGAGCCGTATGGACCACATCAAGGCCAGCATCACCTCTACCTTTGGCGCCATTTTAAAAATGGATTCTACAAAGAAGGTAAAAAGGACATTTACATAAATTTTTGTTGTTATGATTATTAATGAAATGTGTTTTCTTAGAACACCACATCCCAGCATGTGAGCCATTTAACTTATAGTTACAAATGTGTTGATGTTTATTTGATGTGCATTTTTGTGTTTGTAAATGGCTATTCCTAATGTATTTTCGTGTAAATATTTTGCTTCTATTTATTCATACTCGAATGCTTTTTTTTATTTTGAAAGCACTCTGAATTTGTTTATTCTGAATAATTCCAGGTGACCAAAAAGCTGGCTGGAGCAGCCAAGGGGACCGCGCTGTGGATGTCCTCCGTCAGCAATGAGGTGGGGCAGGTCCTGATCAGCGTGCTGACGGCCCAGGAGGGGCCTGGTTTGGACCGGATGGTGTCGGACCTCATCCGGCGCTACAGCCAGGCGGGCGTAGCTCCCCCTCTGCTCCTCTATGTGGACTGTGGCTGCTGCAGGGAGACGGACGGGGAGACCAAGCTGAAGGCCAGGTTCAGCGGGTGGCCGGACCTCGTCGTCCGGCTGGACATCTGGCACTTTCTTCGGCGGCTCGCAGCTGGATGCACGACCGACGCCCACTCCCTGTACCCCGTCTTCATGGCCAGCCTCTCCGCCTGCCTGTTTGAGTGGGACCCTGCAGATGTGGCGCTTTTGCACCAGGCCAAGAGGGAGCAGCTTCGGAAGGAGGGTGTGCCCGTCATCTCCGATTCTGTGGTGGACAGCAGAATCACCAAGGCTCAGTTGGCGCAGTACTGCAGGCGGAGGACCCGCGGAGAGGAGGCCACCATCCGTCTCGTTGAGAGCCTGCTGCAGGAGCTGATGGGGGACAGAGGCAGGGACCTGCTTGGTGTTCCACTCCTGGACCGGGTGAGGATGGAGCACATCTGGCGGGTTCAGAGGAGGCACGTCAAGTGCATCCAGGACCTGCCAGGTGTGTCTCTCTACACAGAGACCGGCACCACCACCACCACCAAGGAGGGCGTCCTCCTGACAAAGTACAGGTGTGCGCGAGGTTCAACGTCCCTGGAGTCCTTTCACTGCCATCTGAACCGGTTTATTCCAGGTGAGTTTTAATTGCATCACCATTATTTAATTACAATGAAGACCATTTACCTTTATTGTTTATATAGATGTTTGCACAATAAAAATAAACCTCTCAATCATGAGTGCATTCTTATCTACTTTCAGGGACCCAGGCCAATGTCCTCAACTTCCAGCTGTACCTGCTGGATGGGCTCACCAGGTGGAACCAGGACCGGGCTGCTGCTGCTGTGACTGAGAGTAGATCAGCCCTCCTCAGCTACTCGGGGGACCTGGTGCAGTGTGTCAACACACACGGCTCCAAGGTGTTTGGACGGAAGTATGTCCCCTCCTTCCGCCCCCCCGCCAAGTACACTGGTAAGTTACACTGAATAGGGATTACTTGCAATACTCAACATATGTTGTTTTATTTTGTGTTCTTGTGTTTCACACTTGGACATGAAATGACCACAAGGCATGTGTACGTTGGAAATAAAATGTCTTTAATTCGGCAAGACAGATTAGATCACGTATTTGCATGTTTGCAAATTCTAATATTGCAGTATATATAATATATATACTGTTGCAGGTGATCATGTCATCAAATAATAAATATGTTAACATATTTCATATAAGTCATAACAAGAAAGTACTATGATAAAATAATGACATGAATGTGGGGTGCACATTTTCTATCTATAATCAGACCCAAGATATGGGTTCCACACATCGTCGATATACTTGTTATACTAATTCCATTATTGTTTTCATTCCCAGGAGAGTTGATAGGTGTCGACTACCTCTACAGGCAGATGGGGAACAGCATGCAGGACATGGATCCTGAGTCTGAGGGCACAGAGCAGCTGCTGGAGGACTTGGCCCTGGGCGACGAGGCAGAGGATGAGGGCTTCAAGGAGGACGTCATTGACCCCACAGTGACGAGTCTGGAGGTCATGTCTGCCTTCATCGCCACTGCACCACCTGCCCAATTCTCCTCCAGTGGTTCCTGGTGGTCCTCTCTTCCGCCGCCACCACCACCACCTGCTCAGCCCTCCACCAGTGGTTCCTGGTCCTCTCTTCCACCTCCTCCTTCTCCGCCGCCACCACCACCACCACCTGCCCAGTCATCTGCTGTCACCGGTCCGGGTGCTGCCCCACAGGTTCCTGTAGAGCAGTCGGTAAGTAAATTTTAGAAATAGCAAAACATAACAACATTTATATTTATTTCCTATTTGTCCTTGAATCAATGTTATATCGGTGTTCTTTTTCAGGCAGTGGATGTAAACAACATCCCGGGCCTGGACAGGGTGGACCGCCTGGCGGAGTATCTGGTGGGGCTGAGGAACCAGACCAGCCTGGCCCTGAGTAACCAGGACGTCAGCAGCATCGTGGGCATGTGGGAGGACCTGCTGCCCTACGACCAGCAGAAGGTGGTCTTTTCTGCACGGCACCAGGACAGGCTGCTCACTGGGCGATTCAGGTCGCCCAAAAAAAAGGCTGAGTTCACGCCTGGTGTGGAGAGTGTCAGGAGGTGCACCATAGCATCCACTGCATCTCCTGCACAGTGGCCAGACTGCTGCCGTGTCCTAGAGTCCATCTTCGTCAGGCTCTGCAACATCCACAAGTGTCCGTCCAAAAAGGGGAAGACGGACAAGCGCCTGACGAGATGGACTCTGATCCTGCAGGACTACCGCAGGATAAGGCAGCTGATCCTGGCCAATGGGGCCGTGATGACCAGCACCTCCCTGCAGCTGGTGGAGGTCAACCAGACCACCCTCATACAGTGGCACAACAAGAGGGTGGCCAGGTAGGATGTATCATTGTTGTGCCAGGGGGTTGACCTACCTGCCCCCATCCCTGTGGCCACCGAGGCCTTACCAGCGGCTATTGTCCGCCCCGCTATTGCTCCTCAACAGCCTGGTGTTGAGCACAAGTACCATCTTCCAGAGAGCACAGCGGGGCGGGCAAAAACCAAGAAGAGGAAGGCCACCGCTACAGCCACCACTACAGCCACTGCAGTACCAGCTGTAAGGCCCCGGATGGCCACAGAGAGGCAGCTGTATCCCCGTCCTCCTCAGTTTGGAGCCCCTGCCCCTGTCTGCAGCAGCACCCCTGCCCTCAGCCGTGCCCCTGCTCCGGTTGGCTTTGCCCACCCAGGCCTCACCCAAGCCCCTGCCTTCTTCATGACCCAAGCCCCTGCCTTCTTTGGCACTCCTGCCCTCCCCCAAGCTCAATCCCACCCCAGTGCACCCCCCTTTGTGTTTGCTGTCCCCTCAGCAGTGCCTCCACATGTCCCCCCCCGAAAAAAAAGGACATATAACAGGACTGGGGAAGCAAACAAATGCCGAAAGTGTGGGGAGCCCCGGACTGCATTTACTGGACACAGCCAGTTCAGGGGGACCATTTACTGCCCCTCAATTGAGCAGGTGACAAAGGAGCAGTGGTTGGAGGGAATGCGGAAGAGTAAATAAACATATATTTCTTTTTAAGAAAGTCTTTTTCTGTCTTTTTTTCTGCAACTATAACTATTTCTATACAACTTTAGTGGTTTAACAAACAACTATAGGTTAGTTTGGATTTATTTCGGACATGTAAATGCATAATATCAAAGATCAAAAGTCAACTAATGATAATGCATGCAATATAACATGCAAAATACAAAATATTTTATCGATAAGTTGCTAAGGTGAAAGCTGAAGCTAAATTGAGCCGACACATTTCACACGCAGGAAATATGGCACAAGGATAATTATATTTACGCAAGAGATCCTAAATACATCCATAAAACCACCAAAAAGAAAGTATTTTGTTTGCCACTGGTGGGACTTGAACCGGTGACCTTCTGAGCCTCTCCTCCTCTCCTCAAAACTGGTCAGCAAAAGGTTTTTTAATGTTTTTAAATTCATTCTAATGAATAAAAACAACTGAATAGGTGGGAAATTGAAAAGAAGCCTAAATTTCTCTCTTTCCCTTCCCTTTCCCCTTTTTCTCCTTTTTTCCTCTCTTTTTTTCTCCCTTTTCTTCTTCCCCTTTTTCCTCCTTCTTCCCCCCCCTTAAAAGACTATTGTTCCCCAGCTTTGGCGCAGGAGGTAGAGCAGTTGTCTAGTAACCGAAGGGTTGCTGGTTCGATCCCCATCTCTCCTAGCTGAGTGTTGATGTGTCCCTGAGCAAGTTAAATGGTGATTACAGGATTTAGGAATAATTATTTAGACTCAAACATGAGCAATTAGCGTTAAAAATTGTCTGCACACCACACTCCACAGGAGTCAATGGGTTCAATGGCGCCAGGGTAAAGTGACTCATCAAACGAGGAGCGGACCCAACCCATGGATTCTGCGTGGATAGGTGGATGTTATTTTGGTGCTTGGACCTGACGAGGTCTAGGTGCCAAGATAACAACACAAATAAAATATTTCCTTCAAGATTATGATAAGTAATAGACAATTTATTAAAAGTGATCTTATAATTTAGAAAAAACAATCGGCAATACTTAAAAATTAGACCAAATAAGTATGATAAAACGTTATCCAAATTTCTAATTTAGGTTATCCACAATGACAAATGTAATTTAAAATAAATAAGTAAAATAAAATAAGAAAGGGTGTGTGTGAGCCTGTTCTCATGTGTGTGTCAGGGCTGCCGAGGTAGGGGAGAATCCTCTCCTACTCCAAGTGACTGAGTACACAAGGGGATACACAAGCATACTTCAGATAAAACAATATGGTTAATTACTAAATAGAAACAATGTATCAATTCAGTGTTGAATAAACTAGTTAAGATCAACATAGAGGATTTGGGTTTGGTATAGTAGTGAATCAAAATATGGAAAACACTAAATGCAAGCAATAGGTAGAATAAAAGGTTTAATTAGGTCGTCCAATTTAAATAGATAGTGAAGGGCAATCGGGTAGGATTATGAAGAGATTTGTGATTTTGAGTAACGGTTAAGACAAAAGTGAGTAGCCCAATATTGAAGATGCAAGTTTTAATATTGTGATTTTTGTTTTCTTTCACATCTCCCTAGTTAAGGACAATAGGTGGATTGACGCTACATCTGCTGGAAGGGGACATACATGCTATGTTGTCAAATTGGATTCGGAAGTAGTGGGTTTACCTTCAAATGCCACTAATACTGCTGCAACACTTTAATAATTTTAACTCTGATAAATTATCTTTTGTTTTATAGTCGCCCTGATGTGTATTCATGACGCACACATATGGCTGCATAAAACAGATGCGGCTGAAGACTCTGTCTCCATCCCTCCACTTTCCGATCTATACCACCATATAGGTGGGGATTGATCGTATCCCAGGTACGGCATCCTGCAATAAGCCAGTATGGAAGGCTGGTTAGCCAACGACGGGTAAGATCCCACCATGAAGCCCGGGACAACCTAATTCAGGCACAGTCACGATTACTTGGCAGAGTCACTGTGAGCACTGGCTCACTTGAACATGTAGTGACGAACTGCAAGGGAAAGCCGGCTGATGAAAGCTGGAGGGGGAACAGGAGTCAGATATGTCAGCTCTGGCAGCAGAGGTCGTCTTGAAACGGGGCATGTCGCGTTTTATTTCATTTTATTTTACCTTTGTGGTATAGAAGGCCACTAACGCATGTACGTTTTTTTCGGTTTAGTGCATGACTTCGGAACAGCGTGGTTTCGGGCGGCTGATGGTAAACCCACCCATATTGGGTTTTGGATTTGGACATACTGGTTTCGATTTCCCTTCCCAAAAGATTGGTTTCAGTTTGCTGATGCTTAAGGTTAGACTTTCGACGTTGGGTGCACCAACGGCGTTATTAGATTTGCTTATCATTTAATGTGCATGTTTTTGACCATTGCGCAAGGGGGGAGGTATTGAGGAGAATTAGAAAAAAAATTGAAAACAAGGTTTTTCTTCACCATACTTGCAAACAATGATTGACATCCAACTAAATGAGTGTGAAATATTTGGGAAAAAACAGTGTTCAACAGATAGGTAGAAGCAGTCCCATCAGAAGACCAAAGTGCGGCTACGGTAATTAAGTTCCTGACTAGAGAAGTCATGCCAAGGTTTGGAATTCCGTCACAAATTAGCTCAGGCGACAGAGCAGCGTTTATTCAGAAAACACTCAAACAAGTGATTTAACATCTGCATGTCAAACAAAGATTAGGCTGTGTCTACATTCCTCAAACCACAAGGTATGGTGGAGAGAGGAATCGGACGCTTAAGACAAAGACTAACAAAATTAAATTAGAGTACTAAATTAAAGGACTAATGCATTACGACTGACACTAATGAGTTATCGCATGAAAACTAACAGAACGACGCATCTAACCCCGCATGAAATGTTTACGGGTCGACCCATGCCTTCACCTGTCATTCGAGGGCCTCATAAAGGACCTCCATTAGAACAATTGGAAACTGAATTAAGACGTTATATGGGACAACTAACTGGCATACACAGGCTTATTTTTCAACAAGAGAAAGGCAGAGTTCCAGAGTTGGAGAAGGAGCCACCAAGGGGGGTGGAGCCGGGTGACCACGAGCCTAGGCGAGAAGGACCATACAAAGTCACCAGCGCAACACCAACAGCCATCCAAGTGGAAGGAAGTGCCACGTGGTATCATCTCAACCACTGCACAAAAGCTGCTCAACCCAAAGCCAGAGACGATCGTGAGGAGGAGGAGCCAGACGCAGACACACGTGGGGCTGACCAGCTGCCCCAGGACCAGATCCAGTCGAGCCAAGAGATACAGCAGCATGATGATGCTGAAAACGGGGAGCCTGTTTCTGATCCTTTACGGGTTGTGCCAGATTTCGCTGGCACAAGCACAGACCCCGAGGAAGGATGAAACCACGGGGACAACACAAACCTGGAAGGGCCAGGAATTAGGGGGTGGTAGGCCTACTGAAGAAAGCCAGAGAGGAACACAGGATAATCCGGCCCAAAATCATTCAGGACTAATTGACAACAAAGGGAAAACAGTCTTGTATGCTCACATACCACCGCAAGACCAAGTCAATGACTTTGTGTTTACTGTTATGTCGGATGACCAACACCTATGTGCATTAACCCTCCGCCAGAATTATGAACATGCACATAGGAAAGATCGGTGTAAATTACATATCCAATTTGATTCAATGAAATGGTGTTTAACAGTAACGTCAGGAATGCATGTGGCTATAACAGAAAGTATAAATTAAATATGAGAGAATATATACTTCTTAAAGCTGTGGCTTGGCAGAACAGACAGGCTTTAGATTGGCTTTTAGCAGAAAGGGGGGGAGTTTGTGATCTTATAGGTGAAATGTGTTGTACCTTCATTCCAAATAATACTGCCCCAGATGAATCATTTACACTTGCGATGAAAAATGTAAAACTTTTAAGAAAAGAATTAAAGGAAAACGCAGGCCATGATCAGGGAATGTTTGGATGGCTTGAAACAAAGTTTGGTATGTGGGGAATGATGTTCGCAAAGATAGGTGTAGTGCTCTTAATAGTACTAACAGTGATGGGTCTGATCTTCTGCTGCTGCATTCCCATAGTCAGATCCGTAATAGCATCCAGGCTTTCTAAAGAGAAGACCCTCATGGTGACTGGCATAGAGGAGTCGGGGGAGTGGGGAGGATGCTCTATGGAGAGATAGATTGGAGTGACACTAGAAAGGAGACCGGAATGTGAGAATCGGACATCAGAAGGAGGTCCTATTCTCTTAACTGGTGACCCCTCCATGGGAACCACAACCATTTCAGACAGTGTGAACAAATGGACATTGGACTAATGGGTTCCAGGGCATGGTGGCTGCGAACAGGAGCAACTACGGTGCCCTAACCCCCCACGTTATATAGTATACCAGTACATGACGATAAATCTGAGTTATCCAAATCCATGCAAGCTTGTTGACAATTTTAGTTTTTAATTTATATTATTTACTTATTTCTTGAAATATCATTTTTTGAGTTTCATATTTTTATGTCATATATTCTGAAATGCTAATTTTCAATGCATGCTGAAAATACTGTGTTATGTGTGAATTCTAGTTAGACATGTTAGACATTTGATAGATCTTTTTTACCTTAAACCAGGTTGAGACTCCTGAACATGTTTAAAGGTTTTTTAACGATGATCAAATGTAGTGCAAAATATGACCCAAACGACTGTTATGTTTTTGTTGTGATCTTAATAGTCACAAAAGGGGAGATGTGTGGTAGAAATTAGTGAGTATATTCTATGGTAAACCATGATTATTAATAGGTTTAATATTTTTAATGGTGGAAACCACAAGATGCTTGCAGAGTCTGGGTTCAGAGCAGATGGTAGGAGCACAGGAATGTCCTGAGAACTGCGGGGTCAAGTCATGTTGACCTCAGCCTTTCAGCCTTGGGTCATCTTGGCTAACGAGGTAAATCCATGCAGACCACAGAACTGGGCAGTTGATAACATGCTGGGACGAAGATTGACGGGCGGAAACCCCGTTGTGACTCCATTGTAAACAAAGAAATTCCTATATGTGTATAAAGTGAGGCTGCAGCCCAATGTTGGGCCAGTGACTCTGCATACCCACTCAGGCTGTTGTCGTTGTTGTTTTTCTTCACGATAAAGTCTTTTTCAATTCTTGCTCCGGACCCCTCGATTTCTTTTACACTCTCTCTTAAATTAGTCTAAGTGTTTTAAATCTCGATTCATCTCCGACAAAGGCAACCAAGGACCTCAGTGAGGCAAAAAACCCTCGCACTGGTAACAAGCCATATAAAAAGGGGTGAATACACTGATATGGTCCTCGATATCGTCGGAGGCGAAAAGTCAGAGGCTCTGCACGAGCTGGGCTTTGTCCTGTTAATGATCCTAACATTTTTTGAATATTGGAGAGTGCTATTTTTTGTTCCGTGGAGGAACAGTGCTTAGTTGCGCTCGCGCTTTTACGCATGTGGGACTTTCTACCAAGTCAGGAGACTATATGGGAGTGGACAAATCCACTGTGAGTAATCAGGTGAAGGTTGTGTCCATGGCACTGGGCAGTCTGATCAATCAATTTGTTTCCATTGGACAGTGCTAAAATTTGTTGATTACCAAAACTAAATAAGGAATGTAAATGTTACAGTTCATTATCATTTTTCTGTTTCTTAAAATTAAAACAAACAATGGCTATTTGTGGCCACCTGTATTTTTCGGTGTACTTGTTGTTCTTTGCTAAGCCTGTAGGCTGCACTGTTGGTTCCATTCTAAAATTCGGTAATCGAGATTTGGTAATTCTGAAATTTGGGATTTGGATCACTTTGATCCTATCCAAAGTTTCTTTGAAAAACTGGCATAAAAGTAATCTGGATCAAGTGATCCTGGATAGCAAAACATGGGATTTCCAAATCCGGATCAGTTTGATCCAGATTAAATTTTTTGAACAACTGGGCCCAGATGTTTGCGATAAACTGGAGGATGACGGTATAAAATCCTGAAAAATAAATGATTGAAGAGCCCCCCTGGATCGGCTGGGAAAGTCATTGTCACGCTGATTACAGGTGTTTTTAAAATGCGTATACGGCTCTCACATGACAGCCACGCAACGGACACATCATCTTACATAATTTGATGTATTGCTGTATAGTTAAACTAGCAAACCATCGCAAGGAAATGTAACAAAGCTGTAGCTGAAAGATTCATCCACAAACATCAGAATAGAAAAACACTGGCAGGGACCATTTTAGCGCATAATGACTACTGCTGCCTATGCTTGTGGCAGTAGGCCTAGTGCAATTCTGCTGAATTGTTTGGAGGACTTATAGCCTACTTGTAGTGAAGTATTTTTAACAGTGTGGAATCTACAGCTGATCACTTTCACTGGCTAAGCAAAATGAATCCCGAACAGTTCAACCTCTGAATTGATCCTAAAAGCCTATGTCCTAGAATAATTAATTTGGTTCCGTTTTAGGCCATCTCACTAAAGGTCACTTAAATGTAGCCTATTTAAGCTCACCAAGTCCAGTATTCAGAATTCAAAGCATTTAATCAAATACGTTCTATTTTTTTTGCCAGTCCTGTGTCAGTAGGCCTATGCAAATTAGCCATGTGCACCAAACAAAAGATAGATGCAATGTATAGAACTGATTGTTGTGCTTTGTTGTGGATATGTAGGCTGGTTAGTTGTGGTTGTTTGTGGTCTTAGTGAAACAGCCTTGCCTTGGAGTAGTTGGAGAAGTTGGAGTGATTGTGTGAATGTGCGAGAAAGAACGCACCTGCCGTGGTGATGTTGGGCTTGTTGTGGGCTTATATGTGATCAATGATGTATCTG
The DNA here is from genome assembly GCF_026213295.1 of Gadus chalcogrammus. NCBI lineage: Eukaryota > Metazoa > Chordata > Actinopteri > Gadiformes > Gadidae > Gadus > Gadus chalcogrammus. The sequence goes on from NW_026613534.1 coordinate 72,220, forward strand.
TCTGATCGTATTAGGTGTAGATGGATGGTTAAATAATGTCACAAGATCGGTCATACTGCAGGCTCTCATTTGCAAATGCACTGATTGTGTGCCCGTCTCCGATATGCTATATAGCCTACCTGGCATTTATTCAGTTCAAGTTCTTCTGAGTGCGCAAGAATGGTGCCAATTATTGTCGTGTTTGCATTGTAATGCACAACTTTGCCTCTCCCTGTTATAAAATAACGTGCATCCCAACAACTTTAGCCAATGCAGGCGCCTATTGCTTTACCAGTGTGTGTGTGTGTGTGTGTGTGTGTGTGTGTGTGTGTGTGTGTGTGTGTGTTTGTTTGTTTGTTGTCATGTAGGCCATAGATATAGATTGATTGTCAAGGGCATTTAGCAGAACGACCTGCTAAATGCCTCTCCCAGTGTTGTTGCAGCTCCTTTACAACACTGGGAGAGAAGACAAGACAGACCTTGGCAAAATGTCACCTTTTTCAAGATTTGCAATTAGACATTCTTTAACATCCTCTTTTTCCTTTCAGTTAATGATGAATGTCGTTTTGTAATAATTTAGCCTAAGTAAATCGTTCCAGTAACTCCTCAGAAGGAGCTTCAAAAAACATTTATATGCAAGCCATGACTCAGCCTGAACAGCTTAATGAACCAGTGCATAATGTATATGGGCACAAGAGCGCAGACCAAGTGACACCTCCGCTGCGCACTAGAGGCACTTGACCACCTCGCAGACGGTGCGTTCCCTCTAGCTGACTACCTATACCAAAATCTTTCTTACTAAGCTCAACCCTAGTCTTCATGTGGCTACTGGCAGCGGGTATTTATGCACTGAAGCCCATGGGGCGGAAAAGAAGACCTACACTTGGTTCTATGAACATCCTTTCTGTACCGACAGCGATATATTGATGCACTTCTTATGAAAAATGTACTTATTGTAAGTCGCTTTGGATAAAAGCGTCTGCTAAATGCCCTAAATGTATTAATGTAAATGTAAGACCAGCACGCTGGCGCCTCCCCCCAAACCCATGGATGTGCCCCCGAGACAACTGCTGCTAACCACGGTCACCACAGCACTACTGGCAGCGCTCAGCAACACCCAAAGGGATGAAGCCGTAAACCTACGGGGAAGCCCCGCAATTTTGAGTGCACAACGGTGAGTCCAAGTGCTGCGTCTTGCCCCAAGCTTCATTACAAGCACAAATTAACACTACGTGAAGGCTGTACTATTGCATATTCTCGAAGAAAGTTGTCCAATCCCGGGTTGCTTTGAACTCACTTCATTTATTATAAAGTCGTCGGCATGTTTCGGCATGGTAAGTGAAGCTATACGGAGGGAATTCTAGGAATCGTGTAGAACACGTGTGAGAGATAATAACTCTGGCTAATGGGCCACGGGCAGAGGCCCGTGACCCTTCGCGGGTGTCGCTGAAAATCTCTGGTCCCTTCTGGTAGTGTGCACAGGTAAGGGACCGTCAAGTGGGCGTGGCCTAGTGGGCGTGGTGGCTTCGGCTTCTTCAGGTGATGCCTTCTGTGGTGGAGCCGCCTTCAATAAGGTCTTGCTGCCCTAGTGGCTATGTATAGTATTTACGGCTTATATGTTTGGTCCTGCTTCATTTTGGTCTATGTGTGGGTAGCTTAGATTCTTAAAATACGTAACAATCCCTCCTTGGTCATCTTAGATTACCATACAATAATATTTTAAATCATAAACACCATTTACCACACCGAAAACATAGTCAAATTAGGATCAATCATCAACACCATCAACCGTGTGGAAAACTCTTGAATAGAGGAAAAAACCACAACGCGCTCATAATACTGAGACGGCATTCACCTTGTGGGTCTCATTAGGAATACAGGTCATTATTTAACAATACAACAATGAACATAAATCTTGTTATCATACAATCACATTGCCAAACAGCACACAAACAAAACTATTCATAGAAATCCTGAGCTAATACTGTGCTACAAGGTCATACAATTTTCATCATGTGCAAAAGTAAAGTAAAAATTGGTAGTCATAATACAATTTTAAAAAATTCAAGATTATTGATAGCCTAGCATGGATTCGGGTGGTTCAGGTGATCTTCGTGGATTGGTTCGCACGTGGGTGGTTTTGGGCGTTGTTATTATCGTAGCCATTGTTTCTTCTGTCGCCGTCGGGCCTGTAATTCATGAACCCAAGACTCGTCCCTCCTTGTCAAGGGCTCAACTCAGAGGTTACTCCTACATCATGGGAGCCTCCAAACAGGTTCTCCGTCGTCGTCGTGTCAGTAACAGGTGGCCTGTAAAACAACCGGCTTAAAGAAGATCAACAGAACCATTATCAATGCAGCGATTCAGAAATAACGGGTTGCACTCGCAACCAAGCAACACTACACAATAACAAACATAGTCTGGTATGGTTGTTTTAAAATGTGTTATTCAAGTAAATCCGGGATATTGATTATCTTAAATACAGTCGATTCTACTAGAATAGTATAGGTGTTGACTATTCTACATATTACAGCTGGATAGGGTCGGGCCCCTCAGGTAATGTAAGCCTGAATGGCACTTGGCACTTCTGTAGCGCCCACTGCTGTGGTGATCAGCAGATGCAGTAGCCCTCGTGCGCAGGGAATACAACGGCAGCCGGTGACAATTAACACGGTCTCTGCATTTATTCCCGCGACGGGCACTTACTGGATTCTGCCTTTCCACCTCCCAAACATATTCTCCATCCATCCTGTGAAAGGGTCATTAATGCCGGAGTTCTCTGCCAATTCTAACCTGAGGGATTGTAATCATACCAGCGCCCTGGCCACCAACCCATCCGGTGCGATTCAAATCCTGCTGTTATTTGATCTCCTCATGTGACTGTTAGTCCTTGCTCGGCGGTGGTAGTTTGTAGGCTCCGGGTGTGTCTGCATCTGGTTCTGGAACTTTTTGCTTCTATTGCAGAAATACAAACTCATGTACAGCAGTTAGTTGTTCAAAAACATATTTCCATGAATTCTAATTTTAATTGTTTTACAGTATCTACTTTGGTTTAATTTCACACTACATCCCTCCTTGCGCATTGCTTCAGCCATGCGCATTGAATGACAACCAAAGCTAACCACGCCGTAGTGCAACCAAGTTGCTATAACCAAAAAGATGTAAAAGGGAAATAACAATGTTAAAATTTGCATGTTCAATATCACTTCTGTGTTAACCGTATCTCATAATAACAGTTACCTTCATCATACTACCCGATTGTCCTACACTAACTATGTATATTGGATGACCTAATCTTCATTTATTCTACCTATTGCTCGCATTTGATGTTGTCCACACTTTGATTCACTCCTATGTCAAACGTGAAATGAACCGGCCGAGAGGAATCAATCCAATTTGAACTCCCTGGCAAACGACGGCCAAGCCTCCGGTTTAATATGCAACTAAGCTAGATTAACGTTAAAAACCTGACCTTTCCTCCCCCCACCGTAAGAGTTTGGAAGTTTATGGTCGGTATAAATATACCTTATGGTGGACCAGCTTAACTTCGGCACTTCACCATCTACCTTATGGTGGTCTCATTTTAACTTCGAGACATTCACCATTTACCTTATGGTGGTCTCGGCTTAACTTCGAGACATTCACCATTTACCTTAGAGAGCGAGAGCGAGAGAGAGAGAGAGAGAGAGGTTGTAACACTTTAACTGGGCCCCCCCCCGCCCAGCGGAGGTTGGTAACAAAAGAAACCGACGTCATGAAGACGCGCCGTCTCTTTAAACCGTACACCACGTGGTTACACTCAAGACTCGCGGAAGAAGCAAACTTTTCGCCATTTGACCCAGATTATTGGTCAAACGCCTTCATGGATCTCAATAAGAATATTGAGATTGCGGCAAATTTGCTTCCACGGCGGGTTAGTGAGGCACTCACACCAGTTGGGTTAAAACTGCGCAAGTGTACCTCTACGGCTGCGTTGTATACTAATCAAAATTGCACATTAGACTTAACTATACCATTACATGAATTATCTAGTTTTTTGTTGGTCAACATCAAATCGATACATTAAAACTAGGCAGAACAAAGGGTCATCCAAACCTACAACAATTATGCACATCTGGGTATTAAATATATGGTGATATTCTATAAACAAAACAAAAAACTGAACCTAAAAGAAAAATTCTGAAGTTATCGGATGAAACAAATGTTATTGTAATTGAACTACAGCAGTTGAGCTAACTCCCGCCTTGTGCACCGGTTAAAACCATGTGCATCATTTATTATTTAAACATATTATTTTAGCAGTTGAACCCTGTGTCTATTTGAACCATCCTGGTTCTCTAATATCATTGTGCATGACACAACCCGTGTCTATTGCACTCCTGTTTTGATACACAAAACGCATGAAAACAGACAGAAGGGCCCATCAACCTTGAAAAACATAATGTCTGAGTGTTAAGCATTCGTTACTGCATATACTGCTATTTCCTGAAGAGAGAGAGAGAGAATATTAAGATCAATGCACACAAACACAGGTTGCAAGGGCTAAATTTGCATCCTGGTTCCAACACATGGCTAGGTGTGAGGGTGTGAGGGGGCAAGGGGAAGAAAGAACAATAAGACAAGAATTTCAATTTAACTAACAATAGAGAGGCGAGTGGCCTTCTCTAAGCAATATGAATAAGGAAGGGTAGGGGAAGAGAAAGTTTGCAGGGACAAAGGGTGGGGAGGGGGGGATCTGACGATCGGACTTGGGACAAAAGGATGGGGGGGTCTGACTACCGGACCTGGAAGACTGGGACAAAGGGTGGGGGGGGGGGTACACGTGTGTAGGGAGACTGGAGGGTCTTTTACCTTTACCCTGCGTTCACACCAAAAGATGCAAAAAGTTGACGCGCGTCGTGATCCCATTCAAAGTGAATGTAGAGACGCGTTGCTGCTTTGCTGCCGAGAAAACGGGCAGCAAAACTTGATTTGCGGCACGTCAAAATCTGATTTGCGGCGCGGCATGCCCGTGCCCGCTGCCGGGCACGGGCGAAGGGCGCGTTCACGTATTTTGCGGCGCGTCAAATCAGGGTATCTGCAGGTTTCAGCAAGTCAAATTTAAGACTTTTTAAGACCTTTTTAATACCACCTCGAATGAAATTTAAGACCTTAAACCCGCGATGGTGGGGGGGATCCCGCTGTATTACAACCCAAGCATAGCATGTGTGTCACTCAATGAGACTCATTCAAGTTTACTATCTGTCTGTTTATTGAACATAAAGTGATACTCCAGGGCTCCAGACTAACTTTTTCCTTGGGTGCACTGGTGCGCCAAAATTTTTAATTTGGGTGCACCAGCACGTATTTATGGTGCACCCAAGTTCTAAGTTGTTGAGAGGGGGGTGACAGTGTCTGGGCCCCCGGGCAGCTGCACCGGTTGCACCGTCGATATTTACGCCACTGATTTATAATATTTTCACCATTAAATAAATGCCTTCAGTAAGACCTGGGGGGTATTCCACGAACCTCGTTGAACATACCCAGGCTTTCTTGGGAAAACCTGGCTCGACAGAGCCGCAACTCGCAATCACAGTTAAATGGTACCACGACGCTCACTTTAGATTCAATTAGTTGAACCAGGTTTTCCGCTTTAGGTTCAATGCGCGTTCACATAAAAGGGGCATTACTCGCGTCATTTGACTCACCCTTATGCAAAATAAATCGCGCAAGAGCGGTGTATTTCATCCAAGGCGAGCAATGTATTATTATGAACTCCTACGAGGAATTCAAAGTTCAAATCACAGCCAAGGGGAACATGGTTGCCCATAATATGGCTAGGGTGGCGTGCTGGCAAAAATAGCAGACCGTGTTAATTCGTAAGTGAAAAGATTCTGCATATTGTCTAAAAAATATTATGTATCATCATCCCTTTTACCCCCATATATGCGGGGCCCCATGAATTGCGAGCCCAAGTACCGGGAATGCACTCGATCTCCGACCCAATATCGGACGTGCACGTCAAGTTGCTTGCTTTTAGTGGCGTGGTTCAACGTCTCAAATATCAAAATAAAATCAGCCTTGTTGACGCTGCAGATTCACTCGTTTCGGATGAAAGGCGCTGGTCCGAAGCGAGTTATATACGCCGTTTTGTCCCTTCCAGCAGTAAAGGTGCTCGCGATTTGAGAGTCAGGGAACATCAAACCGAAGAGATCTCCTATCCCCTCATTCGAGTTGTAGGACTGGTGCTTGACCACTGTGTTTAGAATCCACAACACCTCGCTTTCAGTGTTGGTGTCACACCAAATGCTACCCTCAGGTCAGTGCTAGCAGCGCGGACCGTCTGCGGCGGTGGCGCCGGGGCAGAGATGCAAAACGTAGAAATGGCTGGGGTCTGTGTTTGGCTCCTGGCAGAGGTTTTATGTTTTTGGCTCTGCATATGGCTGACGACAGCCTTAATCCCCATGGTGCCGAGCTTGAATGTAGGCTACTTTTCCACGGAATGCATCTGGCCTGTTCTGGGTTGGCAACGGACGCTAGCCAACCTCGGAAACAGACGTCTTCCAGCCAACTGACGTTGAACTTGCATTTACCCATTGTTGCAGACTAGCTAGCAAGCGCGCAGACATCCGTTTATATGCAGCTAGCAAGAAAGTAGCCCCTCGTACATCTCCTTCCCGAAAAGTCCCGCAAGAAAAATAAAAAATTAAATAACCCTGCCCCGACAAATTTAAGACCTCCGAGTTATAAATTTAAGACCAGCATATGACATTTTTGACGAATTTAATGACTTTTAAGAAAAATGAATTTAAGACTTTTTAAGACTTTTAAGACCTCCGCGGACACCCTGAAAGACGTTGCAGAACCCGACAACCTCGTTTGTGATTCATAATATCGTCTGGAGGCGCACACAATATGTTATATGATATAGATATGATATTATTTAGATATAGAGCTCCAGGACTGTAACGCAAGTGTTGTACACTTCCTTGTTATTTGGATAACCGTTCTGCTGTTGGTGTGATGGCGCATAACACGTCGGACTCTCGTCTCTGGTATTTCTACAACGAGACTCGTATTGGGGGTTATCTCAGCCAAGGTTGAGGCTAGCTTTACACGACAACGATCTGAACACAAACCGCAAAAGATACATAGATACATAGATATCTATATCATATAACATTGTGTGCGCCTCCAGACGATATTATGAATCACAAACTACTTTGTCGGGTTCTGCGACGTCTCTGGTTCTTCCACTTTCACATCAACCTGAAGTCGACAGAACCGCGCGCTGCCTGCTGCCGGCTGCCCGCTGCCGGGCGATGGTGCCTCGCGGTATGTCGCAGTTCATGTACTTCAGCGAGTCAAACCAAAGTTCCTTTCCCCCAATTCCTTCTCAACCATGGCTCAGATAACCCCCACGACAGTCTCGTTGTGGAAATACAAGACTCGTCAAAGAACCGACAAGAAACACTTGCGTTACAGTGTGTGTATTCACACACACACACACATGTGGCGCTCGCACGGTCGAGTCTCATTGGCGGGCCAACGTCTCTGGGCGGGCCAGGCAGAGTAAGGGGAGGAGCTGAGATTCCTGATGACGTCATGCATACAGACATTCCAAATCAGCGCACTTGAGCCTCCGTTTTTTCAAAGGCGAGCAGAACAGCTAGTGCTCGTTTTACACCAAACGCAAGTTTTAGCCACTGGGGGACCATAGGCAGGCTAGGGGAACTCATATTTATGTTAGAAAACCTCACAAAGTGAGATTTTCATGTCATGGGACCTTTAAAATATTTCTTCATCATGTGTATTGTTCATTAAACATATATACAACAATACATACAACAATATTAATTTCATGTCATTTCAAACAAATTTACACACTAAAATCCAATCCGGATCGCTTTTAACTCACTTTATTTGTCAAAGTATTTCGGTATGGTAACTACGAAGCAAAAGGAGGGGAATTGAATTGAACACGTGCGAGCGACAACAAGCTGGCCAATACCTCTAACCCGCAAGTCTGGACTACCGGATGTTTCTGCCCTTGTTTGCTTCCGGACCTGGTTAAATACCTAGTAGGCGTGGCCTATGTGACGTATTTGCCCACCTGTCTAAAGGTGCTGCCTTCTGTGGATGGAGTAGCTATTGCAGCCTTCAGTAAGGTCCTGCTACCCTTGTGGCTATGTACAGTATTTATGGCTTATATGTTCGGTCCTGCTTCCTAGTGGCTATGTGGGGGCAGCTTATGTGCTTAAAATACGTAACACTGGTGGACGGATCCTTATTTCCAATTAAAGCGCACAAAGAGGCTGAAGCTACCTACGTTTACCGTAAAGGATACCACACGATCAATATCCAGTCAATGGGAGACCATAACATGCTCATCAGACATTTAGTAGCAAAGTGGCCTGGGTCAAGTCATGACGCCTTCGTCTTCAACACAAGTTGGCATATATGATTAAGCCTACTTCCCTAGGCCTATACTGTTAGAAAAGTGGTTTTACTTGTTGTAACGAGTCTTTCTGATTTAACATCAATACTTATCTGGAGGAAAGGGGTTTGATTGGATGGCTGCTTGGGGATTCTGGCTACCCATTAAAACCTTTTCTTTTGACGCCAGTAGCCAATGAGCGCAAACCAGAAGACATAAGGCATGCTAAATAAAAAAAGCATAGCTGATATATAAATATTCATACATTTGTGTTGTTAGAACACTCAAGTACACAGAAAATGCAGGGCAAGAGTGGAACGTCTGTTTGGAGTCTGGAAGAGCAGGTATATTCATGAAGTAGTCAAAGGCCTGGGCATGGTTTGTTTCATTTGGAAGGTGGGAGTGCAAGGCCCTCTGGCTCGAGGCATTCTTAGGTCTACTAAAGACATATTGCAAGATCTTTCTAAAACTGCATATTTTCCTCATGTTAAATGGAGGTGCCATGAGTCATGACATGAGTGGCGGTTATCTGCAATATTCTCCAGAGAAGGTTGTTTTATTCATTAAAGCGACAGCTGTGCTACACAATATCTGTAGACTGGCAAGCCTCCCAGATCCAGAGTTACCAGATCAGGATATGGAATCGCAAGGAATCGACTAATATTAGATATTCTTTCCAGAGCCTAACCTAAATTTAAAAAATAAGCAACAACAATGGTCAAGATTGCAATTCATTGTTATATTTCACTGGAACAACTCTTGCACACTCTAGCCATACTCTTCTCCCATTCAAAATCTTCCCTCTCAAGGAGGAGTCATTCTCTTTCATAGCCACTCTCTCTCTGTACAATTGAAGCTTCTCCCTCTCAATCTCTAGCAGGGCACTGGTGTCTGGTGATGACCTCAGCGTTCGAGTTCCACAGATGAGGCCTACACTCTTCCTTGTAAAGATATTTTAAAATTGAAGACCATTCCCTGCAATGTAAATTCAAATCTCTAATTTTCTGTTGTTTAAAATAGCTTTCACAATCATTAAATCTGCATGGTGCAAACAAACCCTAGGCTATATCAAACAGGCTACAATCTGCTGAGTTCTTCGAAGAAAGTAGTCCAATCCGGATCGCTTTTAACTCACTTTATTTGTCAAAGTATTTCGGTATGGTAACTACGGAGCAAAAGGAGGGGAATTGTATCGAACACGTGCGAGCGACTGGGCGTGGCCGGTGTGACGTATTAGCCTCGGCTTCCTCACCTATCTAAAGGTGCTGCCTTCTGTGGATGGAGCAGCCTTCAGTAAGGTCCTGCTCCCCTTGTGGCTATGTACAGTATTTACGGCTTATATGTTCAGTCCTGCTTCCTACTGGCTATGTGAGGGTAATACAGCTTGCGTGTCTGAATCTGCTTCCTAGAGGCTATGTGGGGGCAGCTTATGTTCTTAAAATACGTAACAAATCACAGCATTCACAAGAGAAACCTGGAGATGTGACCATCAAAACAAGAAATGTAGAGTAATTTGAGCGCATGAATTTGGCTTACATGATTCATTCAATTCAAGTCATCATCATCACAAGTAGCCTAACATCTTACCAGGAGGCGGTTGTGTAGCATCGACTTCAACAACTTTACTGACGAAATCCTATCTATGGTCTCCCTGTCGTCCACTCGCAACCCAGTCTCTAAGCCTCCATCGATGCCTGCATGAACAGCCAGAATGTTAACTAGTATGTATTTCTTAACATATATCATATCATAGCAGCTATAATATAAAGTTAAAGTATTTCGGTATGGTAACTAAAGGAGGGGAATTGTATTGGACACGCGTGTGAGCGACAAACAGCAGGCCACTATATTTAAAGGCCCACTGTGCAACTTTTTTAGCCAAAATTACATTAATTATGCAGGTTGAGAGTTATTCTGATGGTTCTGCAACCATTTCTGGGTCGTTTGGTGGGTGTGTCATTGCCCCATCTCGCCTCTCCAAGGAAAAAGTTGCATAATGCAACTTGCTCTGTTCGGACCGACACAATCCGGATGTGACACAGCGGAAGTATCCAATCGCGCCTCGAAAATGTAGTCAGATTGTAGTTTTGTAAATGCTTTACGCCCGACACCCCCCCAAACATGGCACCGGCTAGATATAAACAGCCAGTTGCGAGGCAATTGTTGCATTCATCATGGATCAATCGACTAATAAGGGACCCAAGAGGCGACTGTCTATGGAACAAAAGAAGAATGGACCAGAAAAGAGACCAGACACGAGTGAAAGGGGAACTTTTTTTTGCAAAAAAAGTTTTATGCAACTTTTTTGGCTTGATTTACCTTAATATAACAGGCTAAGAGTCATTTCGATGGTTCTATTATACATTTTTGTTCGATTGTTCGTTGTTTCGACTCCCCCTTGAGCATCTTGGCGGAGAAAGGGAATATGTTTCTGCCGGCGACCCGCCGCCCACTCTCGCGGGAGTCTCGGGTCTCGCAAAGTAACAAATTGCTTTACGGCACAGACCCCCAAACACGGAACCGGCTCGATATAAACACAAGTAACTAAGGGATTGTTACATTCATCATAGATCAGCCGACTAAAAAGAGACAGAGAAAGCCAATGTCGGAGGAACAGAAGAAGAGAAAAGGGAGACTGACCGACAGAGAGGCCAGACACAAGTAAACGTTAGGCAAGCTTTTCAGGAATAGTGTGAACTGAAAGAAAAAGACTGCAAATCAGACGCCGACTTGGCCGTGTTGCTTTTGAAATTGAAAGTACCCTTGGGTGAACTTTGTCTTCGTGGTATTCTTGATGTTGATAGTCTCAGTACAAATGTGTTTGCTCAACCATTTTGTTGTGAGCCCTGTATGTTTCTAGCTTGCTTGGTTGCAACTATTGTTGGCTCGTTCGTTCGCGAACCGGTTCGAATGAACGAGTCTTTAGAACGAACAAACCGAACGAATCTCTCTCGTTCGTTCGGTCGTCTCGTTCACCATTCGATTCACCGAAAACTCGACTGAACGAACGAACGAGTGTCCGGTAGCACTAACTCCACTGAGTCTGACTGACTCAGATGAGAATTGTGCAATGGCGTGCATTCCATGATGCGATTCACCGTTACCGGAAACTAGGCTGAATCGCAAACGACTCCTCCACGTTCAGTCGAGTTTCCGGTGAATCGATTCAACGGAAACTCGACTGAACTGGGAGGAGTCGTTCACGAATCGTATGTTCGTTCAGCCTGGCTTCCGGTAGCGGTAAATCGCATCATGGAATGGACCCCATTGCACGGTTCTCAGCTGAGTCAGTCAGACTCAGTGGAGTTAGTGCTACCGGAAACTCGACTGAACGAACGAACGATTCGCGAACGACTCCTCGTGGCGAACTGAATCAAGCGAACTGGGTCACGGAAACGAATCATTAAGTCCACCACTAGTTGCAACCATATAAACACCTTTGTTTCCATGGCAGATACAGGCTGAATCCCCGAATCCAGGTTCTTGTTTATTTAGATTATTATGTTGGCCAACACTCTTACACTGATTGTTTTGTTCAACCTAAGATAAAAAAGGATGGATTTATGTTTATTGCAATACAAATACACCATTTTAAAAATGTATAACCTTGCCTACACTTTATGAACATCTACTTCGGACATGGCTCCACGCATTCGCCGGCTTCTTTGAAAACAAATGCACATGGCTCACGTAGAAGTGCATGGGGAAGGGTTGTCAACGAGTTGTTACGACAGTGTTGTAAAATATCTACTACGAAGCTGTAGGGGGCGCTGTGTAGAGAAAAGTGCGTGCCAAACCAAGAAAATAGCGAAGAAATGCCCGATCCTGCATAGTGGGCCTTTAACTCGCTAGTCTGGACTGCCGGATGTTTCTGAAGTCTAATCTCACTGTCGCGCTTGTTAGGGTCAAGTGGGCGTGGCCTATGTGAAGTGGGCGTGGCCGGTGTGACGTATTAACTTCGCCCTCCTCGAAAAAAATACCGTAGAGCTACTCGAAGCCCCGATACTCTCAACGGGTCTGCCTATGTTTCTCACCTCAAATCTGACTCCCGCTCTGGTTAGTATCAAGTAGGCGTGGCCTATGTGACGTATTGGCTCCGCCCTCCTCGCCTGTCTAAAGGTGCTGCCATCTGTGGCTGGAGTAGTAATTGCAGCTTATGTGTTCGATCCTGCTTCCTAGTGGCTATGTGAGGGTAATACATCTTGTGTGTTCGATACGTGGGGGCAGCTTATGCGCTTAAAATACGTATTATTCCAATACGCGTTAGATACAATTCCCTCCCTTTTGCTTCATAGTTACCATACCGAAATAAGCCTACTTTAACAAATAAAGTGAGCTAAAAGCGACCAATGAATGGACTACTTTCTTCAAGAAAAAACGCAACGGCATTCATATGAAATAAAGAGAAAATCATGAAACACAACACTTAAACACAATGAGATGAGATCAGTTGTCAATCAAAAACCGAAAGGAAGTTTTAATTTAGAGCTGATTAGCCGCAGCTAATTAGCTCTGAATCATTTGGGCAGAGAATATGAACTCTAATAGCCTATGAATTCACATTGGAAAGAGAGAGAGGGAGCCATATAGAGAGACACTGATGCACTGCGGAGCCAAGTAACTGATGGACTAAGAGGGCCTCTCCGTACATATATATGCTATTTCCTTTGTTGATAATATTTTGTATTTATAATCTGAATCTGTAAAGTAACTAGTAACTGAAGGTAGGTGTTGTGGTCACAGCAGTTTGCTGTGTTTTTCCACCTCCTGGGTCTGCCACTCCTCCTGTCTGTCTCTCTACACACCTGGACCTGTTCTGCAATCATGCTCACCTGGTCTTCATCTCCAATCAACTCCCCTTCATAAACCCTTGGATTCCCTGCTGTCGGTGCCAGATCGTACTACGCACTACGGTGGTAATGATACACGCCTGGCTTAGCTTTCGTGTTTCCTCGCTCTCGCTCTCTTGTTGTTTTTGACCACTACTCAACTCTGTTTTCCTCTGCCTGCAGTTATCCGGACCCTTCGCTCCATTTCGCCTGCCTCGCTCCTTCCCCGGCTACCTCATCCAATACCTGCCTCCCCGCCTCATTCAATAAACCCTTTTTCTTCAATTCAACTTCGTCTCCGTCTGCTCTTGGGTTCAGCAGCGTTTAACCTTAACAGAACGATCTGGCCAGGATGGACCCAGCGGACATTGACAGCATCCGTGGAGCTCTCGCCGCCCAAGGCGCTCTGGTTGCTGAGCACAGCAACACCCTCCGGGACGCTATGGAAGCCTTTAAGAATCTCGCTACCCGAGTCACACAGATGGGCGCACAATTGGACTTGCTGGTCCCCCTCGCCACATCGCCTCCACTGCCTGCGGCGCCTCCGTCTGTCCCCACTCTCTCGCCACACCTGCCGCGGGCTCGTGAGCCTCTCATTCCTGCCCCTGAGCGCTACGCTGGGGACATGGGTACGTGCAGAGCCTTTCTGATCCAGTGCTCCTTAGTTCTCAGTCAGCAGCTCCTCAGCTACCCCACTGAAAGAGCTAAGATCGCTTTCGTTATTGGGTCACTTAAGGGCAATGCATTAGCTTGGGCTTCAGCTTTATGGGAAAGTGATTCCCCAGTTAATGAAGACTTTGATCTTTTTGTAGCTGAGATGAGGAAGGTTTTTGATCACCCAGTAGAGGGAGGGGACGTTGCCAAGCGGCTTATTTCCCTGCGTCAGGGCTCCCGTAGCGTAGCCGAGTTCTCAGTCGAGTTCAGGACCTATGCAGCCAGGTCGGGCTGGAACGACAAGTCTCTACGTGGGCTTTTTATTTCTGGTCTCTGTGAGTCAATTAAAGATGAGCTGGCTACTAGGGAGGAGGCCGACACTCTCGACGAATTGATCTCCCTTTCCATTCGGCTGGATAATCGCCTACGTGAGCGGTGTAGGGAGAGGACAGGCAGTTCCGTGCCCCCGGCACTCGCTGCTTCACGTTTTCCCCACTTCCCGAGAGCTGCTCTCTCTGCCCCCGTGACACGTGCTGTCACTGAAGAGGAGCCCATGCAGCTGGGGCGCACTCGCCTCACCCAAGCGGAGCGGCTTCACCGGATTAGGACCGGAGTGTGTCTATACTGTGCCCTGCCCGGGCATCTCATCTCCACCTGTCCGTCACTGCCAAAAGACCGGGTTCAGCAGTGAGACTCGGGGCCCTGCTGAGCCACGCCCCCTCCGTCCCCGTTCCTCTCTCTTCACGCTCGCTGCTGGATGCCACTCTTCTGTTCCTCGGTCGTCCCCTTCCAGTATCGGTCCTTGTGGATTCGGGAGCGGATGAGAACTTCATCGACGTCGGTTTCGCATCTCAGGTTGGCATCATTTTAGAACAGTTACCCTCTCCCCTAAATGCCAACGCCTTAGATGGCCGCCACCTGGCCCTTATTACTCATCGTACTAAGCCCCTTGAATTAATTGTTTCTGGTAATCACCATGAAACACTTCAGTTTCATGTCATCCGGTCTCCCCTTACTCCCCTGGTCCTGGGTTACCCCTGGCTCAAGCGGCACAACCCCCATTTCGACTGGTCTTCTGGCAAGGTGGTGAATTGGAGCACTTCATTCCACCTGCCTTCAGTCTGCCCTGTCTCCAGCAGAGGGAGGTGTTTCCTCGCCCCATGTACCCCCCGACCTCTCCTTGGTTCCTCCGACCTATCATGACCTAGGAGAGGTGTTTAGCAAGTGTCGTGCGCTCACCCTGCCTCCTCATCGCCCCTATGACTGCCCCATTGATCTCCTCCCCGGCGCCCCTTTGCCCAGTAGTCGCCTGTATAACTTGTCCCGTCCTGAGAGGGAGGCCATGGAGAAGTACATCAAGGAGTCTCTTTCGGCCGGCATCATAAGACCCTCCTCTTCTCCTGTTGGTGCTGGTTTTTTTTTTGTCTCCAAGAAGGACAAGTCTCTTCGTCCATGCATCGACTTCAGGGGACTCAACAACATCACAATCAAGAACAAGTATGCCCTACCCCTCATCAGTTCCGCATTCGAGCCACTGCAGGGCGCTACAGTCTTCTCGAAATTGGACCTACGCAATGCCTACCACCTGGTGCGTATCCGTGAAGGGGATGAGTGGAAGACTGCTTTTAACACCCCCCTCGGCCACTTTGAATACCTTGTCATGCCCTTCGGTCTCACTAATGCCCCTGCCGTGTTCCAGAACCTTGTAAACGACGTCCTCCGGGACTTTCTCAACCGCTCAGTTTTTGTCTATATAGACGACATACTTATTTTTTCTCGCAACCAGGAGGAGCACTGCCAGCATGTCCGACAAGTTCTTCAGCGGCTGTTGGAGAACAAACTATTTGTGAAGGCAGAGAAGTGCGAGTTCAGTGTCACCTCTGTATCCTTCCTTGGGTTCATCATAGAGAGCGGACAAGTGAGGACCTGTCCGGAGAAGGTCAGTGCTGTGACAGACTGGCCCATTCCCAATTCTCGCAAGAAATGACCTTATGACCTTTTGAAGCTGCTAGTGAATTTTGAGGGAAAGTTAGGCTCAATGACAAAAAGTGTACACCTGTGTTAAGTCAGTCATTGTTTTCTAAAGGAAACTTTTTGATTCAAGAAACCCGTAACCTTTTTTTAGTAAAAAGAGGCAAATTACATTTATGTGCTCATGTGGGCCATTGCAACACAAATGCACAAACAATGACCGTTTTTTTTAAATTTTATTTTAAATCTTTTCCAGACCACTTTGCCAGTCCGCACCATGGTCCCAGAATGCCAGCCCCATCCTCACCCCTGCATCTCACCCATCAACCTCCGCCTGCTTCCCACCCGATGTAAATGTTGTTTGGATGTTTGATACCTACTTAGCCTTTTTTTTTTCAGTTTCATTTAGTCTTTTAACAATTTTGGACCAGAGCCGTTCATGTGAATACGAGCAGTGGGCTTGCCGCAGGCTTGGAGAAATGAGCATGCACACCCCCCCCCCCCCCTCACAATCTCCCCCCACACCATCCCCTCACAATCTCCCCCACACCACCCCCTGACAATCGCCCCCCACACACCCCCTCACGCCATCCCCTCTCAATCACCCCCCACACACCCCCTCACAATCACCCCCCACACCATCCCCTCACAATCACCCCCCACACCATCCCCTCACAATCACCCCCCACCACCCATGGTAGGCGCAGAAAGTACCATTTCAAGTTGATAGGGCACATTCATTCGAAAGACACATCGCCGCCGAGGGCGTGCGATCGGCCCGAGGTGTGGTCATGGGGAGAGAGAGACAGGGGTCACAATCACCCCCCACACCATCCCCTCACAATCTCCCCCCACACCACCCCCCTCACAATCACCCCCCCACACCGCCCCCTCACAATCACCCCCCACCACCCATGGTAGGCGCCGAAAGTACCATTTCAAGTTGATAGGGCACATTCATTCGAAAGACACATCGCCGCCGAGGGCGTGCGATCGGCCCGAGGTGTGGTCATGGGGAGAGAGAGACAGGGGTCACAATCTCCCCCCACACCACCCCCCTCACATTCACCCCCCCACACCACCCCCCTCACAATCACCATCCCCCCACACCACCCCCCTCACAATCACCCCCCCACACCACCCCCCCCACAATCACCCCCCACACCACCCCCCTCAGAATCACCCCCCCACACCACCCCCCTCACAATCACCCCCCACCACCCATGGTAGGCGCCAAAAGTACCATTTCAAGTTGATAGGGCACATTCATTCGAAAGACACATCGCCGCCGAGGGCGTGCGATCGGCCCGAGGTGTGGTCATGGGGAGAGAGAGACCCCCCTCACAATCACCCCCCCACAACCACCCTCTCTGCTGAATGAACTAGTAAACCTCTTGATAGGTCATCCGTCCATCCCAGAACCATCCCAGAACCACTTTATTTTCTATTTTCTGTTCATTTGACGACTTCGTAACTTGTTAAATTCAAAGCATTAATAAAGAACGTGATTTGAAATTCCCTTGTTGCGTCGTGCTGAGAGCTGGGCTGCGACAGTATGTATTGCCTGGTGGTTTACATACAGAATATCCCATATTAAAATGTATATTAAATTGTGCATGGTTGACGTAGTGCAGTTAAAATAATTAAGTTATTTTAAATTGTAATGGACAGCTGATCATATGTTTGGATAAGTGTATATAATATGTGTATATACCTGGTTTGTTGATCTGCGGTGGGGAGCATGTTTGAGGGTAACCGCAATGGCCTCCTCCACCTTCTGGCAGTCCACATTCGGAAAGGTACGGCTGCAGGCACCTAAACAAAAATATTCATATGACTGACCTAGTAATGGTGGGACAAGTGTAATCAAGGGAAATCTCCATTACCGCCCAAGGAGGTTATGTTTTCATTGTGGTTTGTTTGTTTGTCTATTTGCCAGCAGAGTAATGGAAAAACTGTTTTACAGTGTACTATTTAAAGCATTGTAGCCTACAGTGAATGTTTAGCACTTGAATGTGCTGCAATATATTTTTTGATGAAGGCTATACGTGTGTGTGTGTGTGTGTGTGAGATTTAACTTACGTATCACCACGTCATAAATTAATAAACTGTGGAAGGGTCTCTTCCCCTTTCTCCCCTTTAAACTGAACCCCTTCCACAGCTCATTAGTGCCGATTTTTTTCAGCATCCTTCGAACCCCATCCCCGACATTGCTGCCTCCAAGAAGGCTCAGGTGCCGAATGTAAAGAAATAAAATAATAAAAATCACCTCAAAACCATTTCATTTCAAACAACATGTTTGACACATTTAACAAGTTGTACATATTAATGTTCTATTAAAGAATGTGTCCCAGCAATATAAAGAGAAAAATAAACTTAGACTGTAGGTCTATTGGTTTTTTGGTCTAATTTCTAATATTCCAGGACATACCATTTTCTTTTTAAAAGAGCGGTCTGCAATCTTTTTGCAGAGGTCCTCCAAGTCTGCGAGGTTTTGACATGGACCCTCTAACATGTCCTCTTCAGCTGCCTCAGATGTCCTTCCTGGCCTGGACTCCACAGCCTCCATGACTTTACCATTGCCATTTCTTAGGTCCTCGTGCATCCTTTCCAACTTCAGCATAATCCTCCTCTCCATACCCTCCAGGAAACTGAAAATCTCTGTGGAAACAAGCATAATAATTAACATTACAATCGAGATTCATTAAATGCTTCCTCAGTCGTTGTAATAATCAATGGGAAGGGATGACTTTTCCAAGATACCTTTGGAGACTGTATTCGTTCCATCTTGATGGTTCCCTAAAACCAAATTATTTCAATAATCAAGTCATTGAAAATGTAAATGCAGGGCTAAACTGGGAACAGGTACAAATAGGTTTATATAGTGTAGCTATGTGTCTGTATTAAGGTACCTTGAAAGGCCTCATAGGTTTCTCCCCCGATGGTGGAGGATTCACATGCAGTAACTGCAGAGCAAATGCAAAGAACAATAAGTGATGTAGGCTAGGTAGCCTAGCTCTGAATAATTGCCAACAAACTAGTTTGACCAACTAACAAACTATTACTATTATGTGGTTGGATTCCAGCAGCTGATACACCAGCCATGCCCTCATCATCGACCCTGACAGGTGTGATGATAGGTGGTGAAGGGACTGCAAAACAAGAAAAATAAACAGTTGGCAAACAGAATTAACAACTTTTTTGTTTTTCAACCATAGCTACTATTGCAAATACTTACACGCAGGCCCTCTTGGCAACACTCCAGGTTTTATTGTTCTTTTTTTTAATTTTTTTTATTACTTCTTCCTCATCTTCATGAGGCATGTATGAATTTTTTTTTTTTTTAAACATGAGTCTTACAATATATTCAACAGAGAACTCATATATATATATATATATATATATATACACGTATAGACACATAATTACCGTCACTATCAGGCTCCTGGTACCTGGCAGGAACGTTTATCCTCCTCGAATTTATCTCCACCGTTTCCACCTGAGAGGTGTCTTGCCCCTTTCTTGCCCTCTCCCTGGCCAGGCTGTAGCTGTCTGTTAATGGAAAGGTGCAACAATTAGAATTTAAATGTAAATTACAGATATGCTATCAGTCAAAGGCGATTCTAGGTTTAAATTGTTTTATTTTATTCATCATTCGAGCACAACAAATGTATTTGTCATTATGGGGGTGAAACACATCTTACCTGTTGTAGAGAAAACGCAAACTTTGTACTTTTTCCAAAGTACCTTGTCGGGCAGAGCACAGCGTCTTGCCAGAACGCTCTTTCTCAGTAAGTTCCCTCCTGAGACTTCCACCCTCATTCAGTCTTTTCACAATTTGGACCAGAGGACTTCTTCCCGAGCGGACCAGTTTTTTCAAATGGTGAAGATAATTGTCAAAGGGGAATGCACTGCAGTTGTCCAGGCAGCCACATTTTTTAGCATCAGCAGCAAGGTGCAGCATGGAGTGGACGTTGTAGACTAGGAAGCACTCCCCATACAAAAACCTTCCTTGCTGTACAAAAAATGAGAGCAGTTCATGTGCATACGAGCAGTGGGCTTGCACCAGGCTTGGAGAAATTAGCATGCACATTGCAACGCTGAAAGCCATGAAATGCTCAAACAGGTCATCTTGAAGAACTCCCCTCAGGACTAACTTGCCAGTGTAAAGAGCAAACTGACGGAACTCTGTGGCCTTCCAACGCTCAAGATGTTCCAAACCCCTTGGCTTTCTTGCGAAATTGTTTGGAATAGCTGTCTTCAGTTGCTCAAGTCTCAAACTCACCTCCTTAATCTGCCCTGAGGACATTCTTGTCTCCTTCTTTCCTTTTGTCCACAAAAGCAAAAGCTTCTTCATTACCCCAAGGCAACACTGGTGCATATAGTCCACAGGAAAGGATGTGACCATGTCAATAGAGAGGTTGGAGAAAGGTGATGTTTTTCCTTCATGGTGATGTTCCAGTTGAGTTACCTCTCTGAAGGATTGGTCAGTCCTAAGTGTGAGGTTTTCAACCTCTTGATAGGTCATCCGTCCATCCCAGAACCCCTTCTGTGTACACCTGTCACAACCAAAGTACCCCGAGTACTGCTTGATACACTTGACAAGTGCCTTCGCAGGAGCGTCACAAGTTATGCACCTTATCTGGACACGTATCACCTTGTCTCCCCGCTCCAAGCCATTCTGCATCACGTTCTCCAATTTGCTGACTGTTTCGCTGATGAAGTTGAGGGAGGTTGGTTTGGATGACACCAAAGCCAGAGACAGGGGGAAAATAGATTTAGGTGACAAATTGATGCAGCAGAGAACAGGCCAAAGAGATTGGTTGTTGCTTTTAAAAAGAGGCAAGCCATCAACATTCAGGGAGATGTCTACACTGTCTAATTTTTCAAGCACTGCTTGGGGATACTTTTTAAGATGTTCCAGAATCTGCCCTCTAACATCAAACTGAACACACTGCATTCCAGACTCAGTCTCCACATCCACTTCATTGGTACTCTCCAACAAGGTTCTTGCAGTGGAAGGAAGCTCTGGATGACCATTTTTTTTCAGGACCTTCAATAAGGCATCCACAGCATTGTGTTTCTCTCCAAAATCAATGGCCCATTCTTTAAGTTGCTCCCTAAAGGAAGAGGCAACTGCACTGTCCTCATCACCATCACAGGAATCCTCTGATGTCTCCATTTGTTCCAACTCAGTCTCGGGGACAATGTTGGTATCGTCATGCAGCTGCTCTTCGATGGTACATCCACCTCCACTCCCAGGGCTATCATCACTGTACATCTCCTGATCATTGTGATTCTGCAGCTCATTTGGTTCTCCATCACGTGTATTCTTTTTCTGGGCTCTTGACACCCTTGCCCAGATCCGGTTGTATTCTCGCCTCTGATCAGCTGACGACATCTGCTCAGTGGATAAAATGGTGTGCCTTGAAGATTTTGAGCCACATTATAAAACCTTTTATTTTTTTGTATTTGATTGAAGAGTGAGTATTAATATTTTTACTATGGACCTCGTTTTCTACTATGTGATAGAAAACGATGCAAGCGGCGTATTGATCCACTGTGCTCAGTCAGCAGCAAGTAGAACCGACAAGTCAGCGGGCAATATGCCGGATTAATGCACCCCTCCCAGCCAATCAGAATCAAGCATTCTTAAATGAAGTAGAATAACGTACATTATATCACTGCTCTTTTCATCACAAAAATGCCATTACATCTTTATTACAGGCAGCATTACATAGGAGCAACACGACTGGCGCTCCACTCGGCTCTCCACTCTACATTTTGTTCGACGTAGCAACAGTAACTAAGAGAGCATGCGCGTCTGAGTCCGTAACCAGGACAACAATGTCAAATGGCAAAGGCAGCCAACTGTCATTCTGATACTTTTCTCTTGTGGCTCTTGTCAAAAAGTTACTAGCTTTTGAGCTACTAGACCAGGGGTGGGCAAACTTTTTGACTCGGGGGCCACATTGGGTTCTAAAATTTGACAGAGGGGCCGGGCCAGGAACAGATGGATGGAGTGTTTGTGTGAACTAATATAAATGACGTGTAAAAATCATCACACGAAAGGATTTGGCCTTTAACAGGTAACATTTTTTATTTGCAAGAACATGAACAATGCAAAAACATGTCGTAACGTGACAGATCAAACATCTGAGGCCTGCGCCCAAACAAAAATTGTAAATAATAAATAATAAAAAAAATGTTACCTCACTGCGCCCAAACCAAAATTGTAAATAATAAATAATAATAATTAAAAAAAAAAAAAGTTTTTACCTCATCTTTATTATTTACATTAACAGCCACGCAGGCTGTGTGTAGGAGATTTGGCTCCTACCTCGCTGCAGCAGCACATCATCTCTTTCAGTTTCAGTGGGAACAGTGTTGTTGATCTCCCAGTTTTGCCATTTCATCCAAGTCTGGAGTTATTTTGGTTGTGGCAATTCTCAGGATAAAGCTGAGGTGCTGATCCGTTAACCTCGATCTGTGACGGGATTTGTTGGCGTTCATGACGCTGAATGTCTGCTCACACACATAAGTCGAGCCAAACAAAGTCAGCATCTTCTGGGCAGCCCTCCGGAGGTTTGGAAATGTGGCTTTGTTAAGTGAAGCATAAAAGTCATTCAGTTTAACAGAGTTGAACTTCTCCTTTAGGACGGCGTCAGACTGAAGATCTATCAGTTCCAACTGCAGCTCCTCTGGTGCTGTGTCAGGGTCTTGTGACAGGGGACAGGACACCAACTGAAAAGACGGTTCCATTTTTTCGAAATCAGAGAACCTACGGCTGAATTCTCCATGCAGGTCCTCAAGTGATTTACAGAATTTTTTTGCGTTTCGCGGTGCCTCTTCCTGCATGGCAAGTGTGGGGAAATGAGCGAAAGTTTTGTTCGCAATTTGTCTGGAGAACAAAGTGAGCTTGGAGATGAAGGCTTTCGCATGTTTGTACATGTCGTGAACAAACAGATCTTTCCCCTGTAGTTTCACATTCAGCTCATTCATGTGTGACAATATGTCCACAGCAAACGCAAAGTCACTAAGACAGTTCTTGTCGCTTAGCTCAGGGAACTCGTCAGATTTCCCCATCAACTCCAAAAATGCAATGATGTCATCTTTCAGCTCCCACACTCGTTGTAACACTTTCCCCAAACTTAACCAGCGGACGCGAGAGTGGATCCGCATCAGTTTCCTCCAGGAACGCGATAAACTGACGGTGCTGAAGTCCCCTTGCTCGTATAAAGTTCACGAGTTTTACGACTGGATTCACGACATGATTAAGCTGCAATACAGACTTGCACAGGGATTCCTGATGGATGATGCAGTGAAGGAAAATAAGATCCTGGTCAGGGTTTTCCTCTTTCACTTTATCCGTGATTCTTCTCAGCAGCCCAACATTTTTGCCAGTTAAATTTGGCGATCCATCCGTTGTGACATTGACAAGTTTACTCCAAGGAAGCTTCATTCTTTCGATGACAGCAGACACCTGGTTATACAAGTCCTCTCCCCGCATTGTTCCTTTCATTGACTCCATGGTCAAAAACTCCTCTGTTATTGTAAAACTGTCGTCAATGCCTCGGATAAAAATGAGGAGCTGAGCAGTGTCTTTTACGTCCGTACTTTCATCCAGTGCTAGTGAATATAACTCAAACGAATCAGACTTTTTGTTTAATTGGCTGACTATATTTTCATCAATCAGTTCCACACGGCGAGTCACAGTCCTGCGTGATAAACTGACATTTTCAAATTTGCTTTTGTTCTCCGGGAACAAGATATCTGCTTTCTGTACCATGCATTCTTTTACAAACTCGCCTTCAGATAAAGGCTTGCTAGCATTTGCTATTTCGTATGAAACCAAAAAACTTGCCTTGGTAGCTGACTCTTGAATCGCAGTTTGTCGGTGAAAAATGTTTTGCTGAGTCTTTAAATTAGCCGCCAACCTCTGAGCCGTAGCCACCCGTTCTTGCGTTGACAGATTGCTATCGTAGTTTGCATGTTTCGTAGTAAAGTGACGGCTGATATTGTACTCCTTGAAAACCGAGACAGTTTCTCTGCATATCAGGCATACAGCCTTCGATTGGAATTCAGTGAAGAAGTATTTTATAATTTTATAAAAAAATATATATAATTTTTTTTTTTAATATATATATTTTTTTTTTAATATTAGGACAAGTTCTGCGGGCCGGCTTAAAAAGCCCAAAGGGCCGTAGTTTGCCCATGCCTGTACTAGACTATAGCAGTAGTCTTCACCTGTCCAAAAGTAGCCAATTCAGCTGTTTTTGTATTTTATATATCCTTAATGGGGCAACACAACTGGCGTGTAGGCATATTCCTACTTAGTGCTATCGATAACATTGTTAATTTGTTATACAAATAACCCGATATACGCGTATGTCGCGACATCTCAATTTAGCCGACTTCGCCTTCACAGTTTGAGCTAGTTGTACAGTTATTAATATCGATATTCATAGCTATGGCATTTTCACGTTAGATAAACATACAAATACATAGATACAGGTAGAACGTAAGTTTGTATTAAAATTGATTTACCTCAAATGATGTCCTTCGGGTGTCTGTCCTTCCCACCTTCACAAAAAACGAATCTAAACTATTCAACTATAACACTATACACTATACTAATAACACTATACACTAAACTACACTATAACATAACACAATAACAACTAACTAAACTATCAATACTAAAACTTAAGTTAAATATATATTTACACAGAATGATTATAAAACTGTACTTTTACTAGCTATGGATGTGGGATCAAAAAATTGCTGTCTCTCTCTCTCTCTCTCGACGTCTCACTCTACAACAGGGTTCACGAGCGTTGATAGGGACCCAACCAAGTAACCAGGCAGGTCCACGAGATGTCATGTCAGATCAGCAGCCAGGGAAGTTTCTGGAATGTCCGAGTGTCCCTCGAAAACTTCTAACATAATGTAATTTCATAACCAACCAGGGACGTTGCTGGAACGTCCCGAATGTCACCCGAAAGTGTTTAATATAATGTAATTTCATAACCAAACAGGGACGTTGCTGGAACGTCCCGAATGTCCCCCGAAAGTTTTTAATATAATGTCATTTTCATAACCAACCAGGGACGTTGCTGGAACATCCCGAATGTCCCCCGAAAGTTTTTAAAATAATGTCATATCATAACCAACTAGGGACGTTCCTGGAACGTCCCCTGAAAGTTTAAAATTAAATTACTAATTGTGACATTTTAGGAACTTAGATAACGTCTAAACAACGTCTTAAGGACGTCCTAAGGATAACGTCACGGTATAACCTATAGGGGACCAAACAGGGACGTCCCCGAACGTCCCCAGGACGTCCCTTGTTAGCTGGGCCGTTCCATCCGACCCTGTGAAGAACAAATAAAAGAGAACACGTGAGTGCATTTATATTCCTTTTACATTCAGTCAAATGTCATTGTACATTTAGTCAAAACTTAAATATGTTATGCCGAGGTTACGCTAGACTCGAGCGTGAGCACGTTCTAGATAGCAGCCCAAGTGGCTATGAAAGCTAAGCATTGCCGGATAATGTCTAATAGTAAGAAGACGGTAGACGGGGTCTTGCATTGCGGACGTTGCAGAGCCTAAACAACGTCAATATTCATCCTAGAAACACGAAGTCAAGCCAACTCACTTTGCACTACAGCTGCAGGAAATGCATTTTATAGTTCTTATGTTATTTAATTTAAACTTTTTAGCGTTTAGTTTATCAATGTATTAATCCTGCAGTGTATTTTACACCAATACCACACCGGGGATCATTAGTGTCATCATGCGCATGCTGTTACGTATTTTAAGAATCTAAGCTACCCACACATAGACCCAATGAAGACCAAACATATTAGCCGTAAATACCATACATAGCCACAAGGGGAGCCTTACTGAAGGCTGCAATAGATACTTTATCCACAGAGGGCAGCACCACAGACCAAGCGAGGAAAACCGAGGATTACGTCCCACCGGTTTTCTCCAAGTCTTCCGGTCCTCCGAGTCCATAAGAAAGCCTCCACATCGTGGAGACAGGTAGAACTCTTCAGGCAGCGCTAGGACATCCGTGGGTTAAATGTCTTGGATCACCTAGGAGAACACTCTCGCACGTGCTAAGGCACATCTTCAATCTCTCTTAACTTCAGAGCATCAGTTTACCATACCGAAAATACTTTATACAAATAAAGTCTCTTTAAAGCTATTCCTTTGGATTCGACCCCTCTTTCCTTGAAGAACATTACAATTGGTTGACCCCGACGTTCCTGGAAAGTCCGGACCGAGACTGGCGACCGCGAGGCCGTTCGGAGGCAGTACAAGCTACTTACAGGCGCCACAACAAAGGTAAACAGAACCTGTTGTCAATGACTAAACTCTGTATAGTTAGATTAGTAACATTAGGTGAATAGCTTGTACTGCATCCGTCAGGCTGCGGGGACGTGTAATCTCGGACTGGTTTAAATTCATACAGCCGGTTACAAACGGCCTAGAATAAGCTAACAGATTGAAATTAAATAACGAGCTCACGAAGTATAAGGGCTAGGAGTGTGTTTTATATGGGTTTGTAGATAGACTGTGTCCAATCCTGATTAGATCTAAATGTTTGTACCAACGTGGGAGACGTATTACCTGTGGTTAAGTGTTATTTATTTGGTGAAAGCGCCGAAGTTAAGCCGGGCCACCATAAGGTATATTTATTACTGACCATAAACTTCTGAACTCTTACGGCGGGGTGAGGAAAGGTCAGGTTTTTAACGTTAATCTAGCTTAGTTGCATATTAAACCAGAAGCTTGGCCGTCGTTAGCCAAGGAATTCAAATCGAATTGATTCCTCACAGCCCGGTTCATGTAACATCTAATGTGCAATTTTGGTTAGTATAGAACGCAGCCGTAGAGGTGGACTTACGCAGTAATAACCCATCTGCTATCAAGCGCCTCGCTAACCCGCCGTGGGGACAAACTTGCAGGAATCTCTTACTTCTTATAGAGATCCAATACATGCTTTTGACTAGAGCTACCTGGGTCAAAACTAGTTTGTCTCTACAGCCCTTTGGATGTACCACGTGGTGTACGATTTAAGGGGACCACGCGTCTTGGAAACGTGCGTTTCCTTTGTTCATACCATCAGTCGTTATAGTCTAACCCCTTTTTTGAAATAGACGCCATTTCTCTAAAGCAACGGGGGGCTCAACTTAAGTGTTACATCCTATCTCTCTCTCTCCCCCTCTCCCCCCCCCCCCTCCCCCTCCCCTCTCTCTCTCCCTCTCTCCCTCTCCCCCCTCTCTCTCTCTCTCTCTCTCTCTCTCTCTCTCTCTCTCTCTCTCTCTCTCTCTCTCTTGCAAGTCGGTAGGGGATGAATGGTCAGTCTTTTGTTAAGACTGCATAACCTCTGACCTAGGCAAAAGCAGATCTCTATCTCTCGGTGCCGGTGCTATCTTGTGGCCTGGTTGCGCAGTCCGGTAGGACTGGAACAACTCGAATAGTTGTTGTACTTTTTCTCCCATACCCTAGAAAACTCCTTTGATAACCCTAACCCTTCTGTCCCTGTCTCTATAGATCCGGTCGTAAACTCACCCCCCTCTCCCCATCCTTTTGTCCCAATATCCCATATCCTATCGTAAACTCACCCCCCCCTCCCCACCCTTCTGTCCTTGTCCCCACATCCTATTGTAAACCCCCTTCACACCCCTTTCATCTCTCTCCGCAGGTCCTGGAGTAAAAGCCCCCCACCCCTTTTTATTTTTTCACTTCTCCACCTTATCTCCACCCTCTCCGCAGGTCCTGTTGCAGATCCCTGTCCCCATCCCATTGAATACTGTTTATTGACGGGTACACTCACAGCACGACGTGCGAATAGTGTGTGCTTGGTCATTTAAGTGTTGGATATAGGTAATAGGTTATCACAGCCTTTTGTCGTTCAGATAGAAATCAAGAAAAGTTTCTTTATCGATAAATAAGTTGTGAATTCCGAAAAACCCAAACACTCTTAGTACTTTGCAGCCCCTGTGCCGCAACCCCCACCCCCACCTAACCTCCCCCTCTCTCTCTCTCACTCACTGTCTCTCTCGCTCTCTCTCCCCCGCTCCCTCTTCCTCTTCCCCTCTCTCTCTCTCTCACTCACTCACTCACTCACTTTGATACTCACTCACTCACTCTCTCTCCACTTTGTTTGTACAGACATATTGCTTTTGGGCAACCAGGAAGGTTGTTCCACAGATTCAATACGGAATATTGAAGAGTAATTAACGTTGTACAATCTTGTAACTCCCAATTCCTCGCTCTTTCTCTCTGTCTGCCTGCCTGTCTAAAGGTAGGCCCTCCCTCACCCTTTAAATTCCTTCCCCATCCTTTAGTCCCTATCTCCCACCCCCCCCCCCCCCCCCCCCCACAGAATAGCTTTGTCTTTAATGCCCCACTGACGTCGTTTTGAGTACTTGTAGTTAACGATTGTTCATGGTTATGGGTGCGAGGTAAGGTCCTCCACTATCGGTCTCTGTGAAGATCGAGCCACAAAAGAACATTAACGAGAGTTCCAATCTCCTCCTCCACTGTCTTAATGAACCCCATCCCCCACCACCAATCTTCCTCCCTCTAAACCCTCATCATAAAGACCACCCCCCCAGCCTCTCCCACGACACATCTCTCTCTGTGTCGCTATTTTTAACAACGATAACTTTTATATATACATGTACACACAGCGCGGAGAAAGTGTACTGAGAGCGCAAAATGCGGTTAAGTGGTAGCCTTATGCCATAAGGTACCACAGTGTTCAGCCGGACAGATAGAACTCAGAAGTTTCTGTAGTCGGCTGATACGTATGTAGTATGCACCGCAGCCATATTTGTAGTTCTTGGTAGTGCCGCCTACTCGTTAACACGAGATTATTCCCAATTACATCTCAACATCTCCAAATGTACCACAAGTATATAACTATTATTAGTCCCAACTAGACGTCCCCCCAACTTTCCAAGTAGCCGATCTCTTGCATTTGTAATAAATTTGTTCTCTTTTCTCGTCAGGCCTTGGCAACCCGAGCAGTAATGGATGCCCGACATTCATCATTTTAATCGTTAACATTACTACAAATATTCTCTTTTCTAATCAGGGAGTGGCAACTCAACGATCGGTTGCCCATCATCATCATTTTACTTCTGTGCATAAAATATTAATTCTCTTTTCTCTTTAGGAGGTGGCAACACAAGCATTATAGTTGCCAAACACTCATCTTTTTACTTCTCTGCATTGATCTTAATTCTTTCTCTCTCCAGGAAATGGCAGTATAAGAACGAATGCCAAACACTGACAGTAATTATTTTTTTCAGGTTGCTGAGCCCTTCTGTCTATTCAACATGCGTTTTGTGTAGCAAGACAGGTAGAGAACCAGGCTGGTTCAAATAGACACGGGGTTCAACTGCTAGAATAATATGTTTTAATAATATTTATGTAATAAATGGTGCACATGGTTTTAAACGGTGCCCAAGGAGGGAGTTGGCTCAACTGCGGTAGACACAATTACAATACGTTTTTTTTTTTTGCGAATATTAAATCTACATGGCTTAAATTCTGCTATAATCAGCTACTACATACGAATAAACACTGCGTGAAATGTTCAAAGGTCAACTATTGCCTCCATTGGAGCGATTGCAATAGATATAATATCGTACCACAATATGAATGCATTATCTTGTATTCGACAATTAGGAAAGCCGGATTCCAGAACCGAAAAGAAATCCTACAAAAGGGCACCAACCCAGAGGTCTTGCATCAACCAGATCCCTGTACGGCAGTTACACAGTGATCTTAAAATAGCTAGACTCCACATCATGAACGGTTCCTTTAAAGTTGTCCATAGCGTGCATACCGCTCGTCCACAGAAGTCCGGGGTTATCCAGGCCTGGGGATTCTTATTAGAAGAGTTCTGGGACAACCTCCAATAGAGGAGTCCCCCCCAATAGAGGATCCTGAGGACAAGCGGTAGAAATGCATAGTTCAACAGACCTGACGAGGTCCAAAATACCAAAATAAGAAATGGTTAGGATTGGTTAATTTTAATGCGCATGGCTGAAGCAATGCGCAAGGAGGGATGTAGTGTGAATATTAAATCAAGGATTGAAAGTTGTGTAGCAAGACAGATCACAGACCAGAAGCCGTCCGATCCAGAGGATCCTTCACCAACGTCGGTGACACCTGGCGAGTGGATCTGGGTGAAAAAACACCATCGAAAGACCTAGAAGACGGAAGGGGCCATACAAGGTACTCTTGGCCACACCCTTTTCTGTTTCTGTAGAGGACCGACGCGGAGCCCAGTGGCACCACCTGAGCCGGTGCCGCAAAGCAGATACTCCTGACAGATCGTGGACTGAGACCCTGACCGACCTAGCTGCACTCCAAGCCAAGGACAAACACTCCTCATCCCAAGACGATGGGCCACAGCGTGCCCTTGGTAAAGTACCTGGTAGGATTCCTTCTGGTAGTCCTGTTCCAAGAAGGAGCGGGAGACAACATCGCCAGGTACCCACCGTCAAAACCAGCAACAACAGGTCAGGTCTGGTTAAGGTACTGTCGAGGGATAGAAAGTATCTTTGAGCTGAATTTTTGTGATATGCTGCCCTGTGGGACCAGGATGGACCGGGTCTACCAGGCAGAAAAGTACATGTGCGTAAGTACCAGACGAGACGGTAGCTACATGAGAGGTTATTCCTGCGAGGAGTGGTCTCAGGCATCGTGGCTTACCCATCCTGGGTACAAGGAGGGCTATTATCCCCTGTGGTCCAACTACAAGGAAATCCAAAAGGGAATCTCCCTTACCAGAAGATTATATGGCTATAAGGAAGTCTGGAGCAATAATGGTCTAGCAGTCAAGGGAGAGTCAATATTCATAAAAGTAAGGGCAGATTTACTCATTCCCGAAAACAGATCTCATAAGACAGACAAAGGCCTGGTTTTTCTAACGTTAAGGGCGGATACTTATGGGGAGGACCTAAAGGTAGTTATCCATCTATCAGGAATTGCATGCGGTCCCAATAAATTTCCATCTAGAAGGACGTATGATTCCTTAGAAGCGCCACATCTCTCACCACCCCCGGTAGTGCACCCAAATGGAGGGACGCACGAAGAATATTGGGAGGTAAAGACGGGTGAGCTTGATCAGAACATGTGGTTAAAATGGATGAACTACACGGCCCGAGCCCAGGGCAAGACCAACTGCATTATCTGTGCCGCCGGCCGCCCCTCCTTGACCACAGCCCCCGCTAGAATCACCCCGCATAATTCACCACAAGGTTTTGTTTGTCTATTGGAATTATTCGTGGACGGCCACATCCCAGGGTGCACAATTGCAATAAAATCCAGACTAAATAACATGTATCCTCAGACCCCGATTAGATCTTTACCCCCAAGATTTGAAGTTAATTTAACTCCGGACTATCATTGTATCACAGGAAGGGGAACAGGGAGAAAGGTGGGATCATTTCCTCTTGACTCTTGTAACACCACTAGAGAGATAAAATTGTTGTCCAATATGACCCGTGCCCGTAGTGATATATGGTGGTTCTGTGGAGGTCTGATCCTCAGGGGAGTTCTCCCCTTTGAATTCTCAGGAACATGCGCAATCATACAGTTAATAATGCCCATCTACATTTTACCCGATAGCAAGACGGTGATGGATCTCACATTATCCAGCAACGGTGGTCTCCCGGACTTGACCCGTCGGAAACGAGAGTATGCACCAGTCCCGGGTAGTTTTGATAAAAACATATACATAGACGCAATAGGAGTACCCCGAGGGGTCCCCAACGAACATAAAGCCCGGAATCAGATAGCGGCAGGATTTGAATCAGTTCTATTTTGGTGGTCTACTATTAATAAAAATGTTGACTGGATAAATTACATATACTATAATCAACAACGGTTTGTTAATTTTACAGAAGAGGCAGTCAAAGGACTGTCCGAACAATTGGATGCCACCTCCCGGATGACCTATCAGAATAGGCTAGCTTTAGATATGTTATTAGCAGAACGAGGAGGGGTGTGCGGGATGATAGGGACAACATGTTGTACATTTATCCCCAATAACACAGCACCAGATGGGTCCGTGGCCAGGGCATTGGCAGGACTGCAATCTCTCAAGTTGGAGTTGGCCGAGAACTCCGGTATTGGTGACCCAATAGCTGGATGGATGGAGAACCTGTTTGGTAGGTGGAGAGGTATGATCCAGTCAGTACTCATCGCGGGAATAATGGCAGTAGCCGTGTTAATTGTTGTCGGCTGCTGTTGTATTCCTTGCGCACGAGGGCTACTGAATCGGCTGATCACCACAGCATTGGGCGCCACAAAAGTGCCAGGTGACATTCATGCTTACGTAGGAATCAGATATAATCCGTTGAACTTGAATGAGATACCACCTGAGGAACCTGAACCTATCCAATTACAATATATAGAATAAAATGCCACCATTTGTAGCACCTGTGTCTAAGATAATCAATATCCTGGATTTACTTGAATAATTAATTATTGAACCACCAAGACGAATTGTGCTTGTTATTATATAGTATTGTTTGGTTGTGAGTACAACTCGTTATTTCTGAATCGCTGCATTAATAATGGTACAGTTGATCTTCCTTGAGGCGATTGTTTTACAGGCCACCTGTTACTGACACGACGACGACGGAGAACCTGTTTGAAGGCTCCCATGATGTAGGAGTAACCTCTCTGAGTTGAGCCCTTGACAAGGAGGGACGAGTCTTGGGTTCATGAATTACAGGCCAGACGGCGACAGAAAAAACAATGACTGCAATAATAACAAGCCCAAAACCACCCACATGAACCGGCGCACCAATACACGAAGATCACCTGAACCCCCCAAATCCATGCCCAAACCACCCACATGAACCGGCGCACCAATACACGAAGATCACCTGAACCCCCCAAATCCATGATAGCTTATCAATCATTTTGAAATTTTAAAATTGTATTATGTCTACCAATTTTTACTTTACTTTTGCACATGATGAAAATTGTATGGCCTTGTAGCACATAACCAAGAGTATTAGCTCAGGATTTCTATGAATAGTTTTGTTTGTGTGATATTTGGCCATGTGATTGTATGATAACAAGATTTATGTTCATTGTTGTATTGTTAAATAATGACCTGTATTCCCAATGAGACCCACAAGGTGGATGCCATTTCAGTATTATGAGCCCGTTGTGGTTTTTCCCTCTATTCAAGAGTTTTCCACAACGGTAGATGGTGTTGATCCTAATTTGACTATGTTTTCGGTGTGGTAAATGGTGTTTATGGTTTAAAATATTATTGTATGGTCATCTGAGATGACCAAGGAGGGACTGTTACGTATTTTAAGAATCTAAGCTACCCACACATAGACCCAATGAAGACCAAACATATTAGCCGTAAATACCATACATAGCCACAAGGGGAGCCTTACTGAAGGCTGCAATAGATACTTTATCCACAGAGGGCAGCACCACAGACCAAGCGAGGATAACCGAGGATTACGTCCCACCGGTTTTCTCCAAGTCTTCCGGTCCTCCGAGTCCATAAGAAAGCCTCCACATCGTGGAGACAGGTAGAACTCTCCCGGTAGCGATAGGACATGCGTGGGTTGATGTCTTAGACCAGCTAGGAGAACACTCTCGCACGTGCTAAGGCACATCTTCAATCTCTCTTAACTTCAGAGCATCAGTTTACCATACCGAAAATACTTTATACAAATAAAGTCTCTTTAAAGCTATTCCTTTGGATTCGACCCCTCTTTCCTTGAAGAACATTACAATGCCCAAAACCACTAGGTAGCAAAATCAGGAAGCAGAAATCGGCAGAACACGTGTTCGTCAACTAGCTCTAGAATATTTAGTTGCCGGGAGATCTGTTCGGGATTTAGTTGTTGAGCGAACCTTGTATTGCAACGGAGATTTGTTAGTGAACGTGTTATCACTGCTCTATAAAGGTGTCCGGCCGCCATCCCCTATTCACGTGCTTTTGTGTATTGGAGAACCGGCTCAGCAAGCTGCAGTCTGCAACAATATATATATATAAGCTTCATTGGTTGACTGGCTAACTACTAGTTAAAACGAGCAGTGTTGGTATGGAAACGGTGGTGCTATTGTGTTTTCTCTGCAACAAGTTCTAGCTTGTTGCAGAAAGGTGTTTCGCCCAGAGTTGGTGTCGAGCCGCCTCAAAGGTTAGCCTTGTTTCGCTTGAAGAGTTGTAACCACGTCTTGTAAACAAGCTTAAAGAGTAGGACATGGATCGGCATATCATTTTGTGGTGGTGTACAAAAATATGATAATTGTTCCCTAATAGTCAGCATGTTCGCATAATTTATCTGGAGGGATATCGATTGCCAATGCCTCTCTTGTTTAAACTCACCTTCAAACTTTTGGAGTGGGCTGAGGGGGCATGTTTCAAGACCTCTGCCATCAGAAGCTCCACCTCCTTCTCTTCCAGACCGGCTTCCATTTCATGATCGCCTCTGTAATTAGATTGAATTTGTGATCAAAAGTTAGGCATGTCACCAACACTCAGGGGGCACATTCTCAAAAATGTTTTTTCCTGAAATCTATTCATCTCTTGAGGATATTTTTGTGTGATAGTAAGTTGGAACTTGTTGCTTTGTGATTTCATTCATTAAAAATGAATGGGATTGTATGGATTCAGATGTATATAGGTCTGTATAATAGAAAGAAAACTGATCAACTGTGAGGACAATAAAGATATAATTTTTTTTTTTATAATTTTTTCTGCAATGATGCAAACCAAAACACGACAGTATAATTCATACACATGTATATTAGTTATGCACTTCTTGCATCTGAATCCAGACAATTATGCAATATAGCACGAGTAGCCACGAGGACTTATACAACAACTCCACTGTCAGCTAATTAACTTTAAATTGTATTAAAATGTCAGAGTGGGGATGTCCGAGTGCTAGTGAAGACCCCCTGTGGCTCATGGACTGTATAACATAGTTGTGATGCAACAGGAGATATGTCTGAACAGTCCTTACACTTAGCCTCTATATGTACCAGCTGCATGCCTCTGTCAATTGTAACTGCATGATGTGTACAAATGTGATGTCAAAATGACTTGCACTATTTTAATTCCCTATCAGGTTTAATTCAAATCCAGTACTGTTGCATTTCAGCAAAAGCACAAGGGTGAAAGTCTTTGGTCCCCTTCAACTCCTGAGCAACAACAGCAGGTAATACATTAAAAATATACCAATGATAAAGGGCTTTCTGTTAAAGAAAGTACACTCAATATATGAATAAATAGATGTGATGCACTGAAAGCATTCCATTAACAACACATCCTACAATACAAAGACAAAAAAGCAGCCAGCTTGTCACGGTACCAAGGTCAGTGATAATGAGGATAGGGATGGGCATTCGATTAAATTGACCACACTGACCACTTTTGTAACTGCCATATATACAGTACATTCGGATTGCATGATAGGAATAGATATATTCCGATTAGAAATCGAATTGGATCAGAAGTGTCCATGTAAACGGGGCTAATCTAAATATAATTCTCTGATCGGAATAGAATTCCATGTGGAATAGAATAGGTGGTGTAGTCGGCTATAATCGACATGTATACACTTATTCCGATTAGTTTGGGGTGGGTGCGGCTACTTTTTAACTTGGAGAGATGGCATCAGCAGTTGCAGTAATTCGCAATTGGTCCGTCTGTATTTCTCTGCTGAACAACAATACGAATGGTAATTGTAAAAAGACACACTGTGTGAAGATATTTTTTAGATTTTAGTTTTATCGATAAAATGTACGTCAGACGAAATTCTTAATGATCAATTAGTCGATCGTCAATTAATCATGCCCATCCCTAAATGAGGAGTCTTTGGAAGAAACGGATCACATCAGTTAAAAGGTGTAGAAAAATAGCTGAAACAGCTAAATAGATTTGTTTGCACATATTTAGACTTACGTTTGATGGTACTGCCCACTGCTGTGCCAAGCAGTGGCATCTTCCCCTTCTTTCCCCTAAGGCTGTAGCTGCTCCAAACAAAGTTTGAGGCCACAGAGCGCAACACCCTCCTCACACACTCCCCAGGATTGGACCCCCCAACTAGGCTCAGATGGGAAATCTAAGGAAATCAAACAACCATGGTTAAGGCAAGTATTTGCATTGTATTTTTCATGTGGTGTTGGTGGTGTCTTCTTTTGAGGGGGGGTAACCAAATTAAGGTATTTGAAGATGGACTGCTCATCTCTTAACTACTTAGCTAACAACAGGGAACTAAAGATGAAAAAAGCTCAATGGCAGGGCCATGTGGCACACTTGGTGGCATGTGTACAATATAGCCTGAAGTCACTTCACCATTATTCGTACATTTACCATTTTTTTTGTGAAATCTCTATTTTTAAGGTGCTCCTCGAGTTCCTGTAGTTCGGCCTGAGTTTGCGCCTGCAGTAACTCGACACTAGCTTCCCCAGGGTCCCCATGTCGATTTGCCCTTAGCAATAATAGAGCCTCTCTCTGATTCTGCTCAACAGTCTCAAGCTTTCGGAGCAGAACCTCCAATGTCGCTGTAAAAAAAATGTTGATGAGTGTATTTAGTCTAAGTTGGTGTCATTTGCATACAGTTCAATACATGTATTACCGTTGATATTCTTTGCCCAGATTGGTATGGTTTCTCTCTCTCTTCGGTCACCTAAGTAATGTAAGGTGACCAGATTTCTGAAATGAAAATCTGGGACATTTTCAATGCGGCGGTGAAAAATCATTAAATATTATCATTATGAAATAAAAAATGGGGACAAGTACTTTTTCATGTATTTTAACCAGCTTTTATTACACAAAAGGTCAGAGGCGCCATTAGGGGGCGAAAAGTAAGGACAATTCTGAGGGCCCGTGACTGACGGGGGCCCTGAAAAAAAAATTGGAACATTAGTTATGCTAATAAAAAAACATCATTAATGGATTTTAATAGAAAATCAAATTTATAATTAAACAAACACTTAATCAGTATGCAGAATGTTTCCTGCATGTCTTCACAGTGTTATATTATCACAGCTCAGTGTCAGTAGATATTGTAAAGTTAGTATCAGACTATAAGATAATTGAAGCCTTCACAGGTAGAGGTGTGGTTACAGAAACTGCACATGGTTGCCGTTGCCTGTGTGTGATGGTGGGACCCAGTGTGATATCTTTTCATGGGGCCGAACATCCCTGGTGGCGCCCCTGCAAAAAAGGTTAATAAATCAAAGTATCAGCACCCACAAATATCATGTATCAGTAGTGCACAGCAGTGTCAAAAACACAAATATGTCATGTGCAAAGACAGCTGCCAGACCAGTAGCTAGTAAATATCATCAAGATGTAATTAATAATAATTACCAACCAAGTCAAAACATATAAAAAGATGTAAGTGGATCACTTAATGTGTGCCACTGGAAACTGTGGGCCTGGCCCAAATAGTACAAAAAAGTCACAACAAGAAAATACATCTCTAGTAAGAAGGCTGTACACAAAAGGTTACAATCAAACAAAGAACAAATGGGTGACATCACCAACCATCCATCCACTGAGGAAGACAAAAAATATCTTAGTCTTGTTAGCTTGAGTTAGGATGGATTTTTTGGTCAAAAGTTTCTACTCACAACTGAATACTGAACTGATATTTATGACACAAAAGGTGGCAATCAAAAAAATGGGTGACATTACCGTGATCCCCTCATTCATCCACCTCCGCCTCAGGAGCCTGGGTAGAATAAGAGCAGAGAACATGAGAAAAACTGCAAGAACAGAGCCAATAGTAATAGGCTACTGACATTAAAATCAGTGACTCAGGGCATCAGCTAATCAAATGGTCTGCATTTATAACTACTACAGTCATTGGTTACCCACACAGCCCGACACAAAAAACAGCAGCCTAACACACACAACTATCAACCATTGACTTATTATTAATTAATTTATTATTAATTAATAATATCATTATTATTATTTTAACAGTCTCAGGTCCCTATGCCTACAGGAAAATCATATGCTACCAAAGCAGTCTTCCACTTCCCCCTCTTCCAAAACAGAGGCACATACAATGTCATCACCTGGTAATCTCATGCTAACGTTAACATTACAGCTTCACTGGTAATGACAGATATAAAAACATTGTCATAATGTTAACGTTCACTGACTTTTATAACGTTACGTTAGGTCTTCAGTTCAGATAAACAATCATACTTATTTTAAAGTTACATCACTTCTCACACACGCGCACACACACACACAGCCAAGTCTACTGCCAATTCACACAAAATAAATAAGTTCATACACAACATACCATTTATGACCGCTGATCTTCTCTTTTTCCTTTTTGCCGCCTCTAGATTGTTGTTGTTGACGCTTCTGCGTCTGGTTGTATGTCCTGATAACGTCTGTACGTCATACGACGTCTTCTCTGGTGATGCGTTAAATGACTACCGTAATAACTGGTATTTGAGTCTGCGAGCATTTTCCCACCATTCAGTGTCAAAATCGGGGACATTTCCAGGGACAGCTTTGACCGGGGACAGATCACCGAAAACGGGGACGTCTGGTCACCCTAAAGTAATGTGTATAAAGCATAATGTGTAGGGTTAGTATAGACAGATGACTGTCATAACCTGTTGATAAGAGTTACTAGTTTGGTTTTAACCACCCTCTCCACCCGCCACTTTACCGTCCCCAGTAGAGATAGGCAATGGCGTTTCAAATGAAGATGCGATCGAAACATCTGCAGAAAGTACAAAACAATAATTCAATGTAATTTTTTTGGTTTCAAACTCTTTGTTGTCTTGGCTCATAGAATTACTGTTATGTCATCATCATTCGTCATCATTACCATACATAACTTTACCATCATTTTCTGTAAAAACGTCTCTTGCCTGTGAAGGAGGGGAGTAATCTACAGTAAGAACAAGATAAGAATTTAGGTTATGTGTTTTTGTTTCGAACCATAGTGTCTTCTTGACTTCTATACAATTATTTGTATTTGTTTTTAACCATCATTCCCTTGCAAAACTTTACCGTCATCAGTCACAGGGGGTGAAGATATTTGTAGTGGGCTACGCCGTGGAATGGGGGATTCTATCTGGGGTGGAGGAGGAAGGGAAGTCCTGAAATGTGGACCTTGTCCTGCCTTTTTTCCATTTTGTTTCTTTGTTTTCTTTTCACCTGAACAGAATCATATTAGCCAAACGTAAATAACAGTGTTACATGTTTACACATTGT
The DNA here is from genome assembly GCF_026213295.1 of Gadus chalcogrammus. Taxonomy (NCBI): domain Eukaryota; kingdom Metazoa; phylum Chordata; class Actinopteri; order Gadiformes; family Gadidae; genus Gadus; species Gadus chalcogrammus. Next base: position 111,338 of record NW_026613534.1, read on the forward strand.
TTAGAATTGCTGCTTGCACTTTTAACACCAAGTTAATACAGTACACAAGGATGTGCAGATATACCGGTGTGAATACATTTTTGGGGTTTGACGATGATGCGCCTCCCTTTGTCCTCATTTCCTGTCTCCACACAGGACTTTGTCTCCGCTCTCTTGATCCTCCTGACGGCCTGATCCCAATCATCTAAACCAGTGGTTTTCAAACTGTGGGGCGCGCCCCCCCTGGGGGGCGCCAGAGTTCTTCAGGGGGGGCGCGACGTGAGAAAAAAATAAACCCGAAGAAAAACCTGAAAGTCGATGATTCAAATCATCAATTGTACTTCAACTGTAGAAATAACCTAACTAAATCGATTTTCAACCGTTTATCTTCGTGCAAACCATTTAACAAATCTACACACTTGTATCTTCAATAATATCTAAACAGAATTTCGATATCATTTAAAATTTCTTCAGAATCACAGTTTTAGTTTCATACCGCTTCGTTTTCATTGAAGACGTCAGCCCATTCTGATACACCTACTTCTAGACATCGTAATTCAGTCGAATCTCTAGACTGAAAAAGCAGATCTGATTCGACTCTGAAAATTCAGAGTCGGGGACCCTGAATGAACCTGTGTAAACTGGCAGTTTACACAGATTAAGATGTTCAAATGTATTTAAAAAAGGTTAAGCTAACACATGCTTAGATAAAGTTGTTAAATTGTGTTAAGAAATGTGTTTAAAAACGCACAAAGATGTTTTAATGTTTCAGAAATATGTTTAAAATGTTAAAAAAATATGTTTGAAATGTTTTAAAATTATGATCAGAGATGTTTAAAATGTGTAAAATAATTAAGATAGCTTTCAAAACACAGGTCTTTAGAACATTAGGCTCAGCTGAATTTTTTTCTCTGAGGGGGGGCTCACTCTCTTACACTTTGAAAACCCCTGATCTAAACAGTCAGGTGGGCCAAAACAATTAGAAATTACACTCTTTTAAATGTGTTGCATATCACCACTTGTTATTTGTCGCCAGGGCTCTACAGTGCGCCCATTTCACTCGCATTTGCGAGTGAATATTTCGGCGTGCGAACGAGAAAAACAAAACAGGAGCACGCGTGCGAGTGACTTCTCCACAGCGCACTATACTGTGCGTTCACACCAAACGCGAAGGGGCGAAACCATAGACATCATATAGGATCCTATATGATGTCTATGGGCGAAACGATTCCATACAAAGCAGCGATTCCATTTGCAGCGCGACACTTTTGCCCGGCACGGGCGAGCGCGTTCACGTGGATTTCAGGTGGATTGAAATATTTAAACTTTGCCGCGACATTCGCGTGATGACAGCCAATCAGCGTTCAACAGCGTGGCCACTGAGTGACGTGCGTTACGTAACAGCCAATCAGTTTTCAACCGGCCAACCGCTCCCTGCAGTGCAGTCCGGGGTGAACCGCAGCATGGAGGAGAAAGTGATTGCTGCCGTTTGCGACTCCCCGAGCTCTATATAGAATAGTATATAATGTAATATTATTGTATTGTCTATACAATATCACGGCCAAAAGCTCTGTGCTCCTCCGGATAGCCGTAGCGCTGGTTTGTTTACCTACGTTGCTATGGTTACCAGTCTTGTGTGTTCCAACGGTTTATTAGGTATCTAAATCGCTGCCTAATCAATACTTCATTCACTGCCTCTTCCGTGGTCATTACAATATTATGAATAGACTGCGTGGAGAAAGTTAATGCTGTTATGGTAGACGATAAAGTCTACAAATTCAACCCCCGACTGGTTGAAGGATTTCGGGTGGCTAGTTTATGATGCTAAGAACATGAAAATGTTCTGTACATTTTGTAAGGAAGCCCCATCGGCAATGGCAGGCTCCTCTCTGTTTATAACGGGGAACCCTAATCTGAAACGATGCTGTAGTGAAACACATCGAGTCCACTAGGCATTCTCGCTGCCCGAGTTCTATATAAATCACACCCAGCCCAATAACCCTGGTACGGTGGAAGCCGAAATTGGTGCTGTTTTGTGTAGCCTGAATGTAATCTTGTCTATTTATTTGTCTTAATTTTGCTTTAGTAAGTGGGTTCTGTTGGTGTGTGCAATTTCTGCACGCTAATAAATGTTCTAAACAAAAACCTATTGTGCCCCCATTTTTTTTCCTGTGCTCCTACATTTTTTAACTTAGGGGCACGAGTGCTCCTGAAAAAAAAAGTTATCGTAGAGCCCTGTTTGTCGCCCATTAACACACCTGTTGAGGAAAATATTTGTATTGGCCTTTTTAGACAGGTTTTAGGATCGGGCAAATCTTTGTCCTTTGCCCTCTGTGTGGGCTTGTGGAGTGGCCAGTAGCTGCATGTCTTCTGAAATGGAAAACAAAATAGTTTTGCATAACTTGCATAGAATTTTTGACATGATTGACATACAGGTTTTTCGCATGAACTTACATCTCCCTCTTTTATAATCCAATTACTGGCCACTATGCCAACAGTCCTTTCCCCCAAAAATTAGACGATGCTATACATTCTGTAATCAAGAACAGAGAGGTTAATTAATACAGTAAAGAATTATTGTGTCTGTACAAGAATTTGCAATGATAATACACTGAGCAAATGACAACATACTGCAATGTCATGAAGAATGGCCATGAAGAGGATTTTTTCCCCAACAGGAATCTTGATTGCCTTTCTTTTCAGGTTGTCTTTTTGGATCCATCTCAAAACGGTGTCATTGTTCTTGTACTTCAGTACTCCGATTTAATGTGGAGTCACAAGGGACACTGAAAAGTGGTTCTGGGTGCTGGTATACACGGCAAAGCTGGCTTCCATCCCTCTCCTCTATGACCTCACAGCATTCGCGGCGATTCAAAATAAAAGAAGAATTGGACCTCTGCCTACCATGCTCCATTGGCTGTCCAGCGCATTCCTCAAGCCTTTTCACCACTTGTGACAGGGGGCATCTTCCACTCCTTACCATCCTCTTTATTTTCTTGAGACAATTTTCAAATTTAAAAGCGCTACAATTGTCCAATCCTCCAAAGGTCACGGCATCCTCCACAATGTGCAACATTGAGTGCACGTTGTAGACCAGAAACTGGTTACCATAAAGTTCTCGGCCTCTCTCAACAAAGAATCGGAGGAGATCAGCAGCATATCTCCAGTGTTGCTCGACCAATGCTGGACTTACAAGTATGTTCATTGCCACACTGAATGTCATGAAGTGGCTGAAAAATTAATCTTTAAGGACCCCCTTCAGCACAATCTTTCCTGTATATAACATAAACTGCCTATGTTCCGTTGCCTTCCATCTCTCAAGCTCTTTAAGATCTCTCGGTTTGCGAGCGAAGCTGGAAGGGATGTGTGGACGGAGGTTGGTGAGCCTGCTGCTGACCTCCTCTATTTGGGTTGCCGACGTCTTCAGGCCCTTCACTCCTCTGCACCACATGAAGAGAAGCCTCTTCATTACACCCAGTACCGGTTCTTTCAATACGCACACTACGCACGTTGCGTAGGGCCCCGCAAATTTATTATTTATAAAAAAAAAAAAAACTGACAACGTAACTGTCCGTCGCGGACGTGACGTCAGATAGCTACCCATGCGCATCATTGCATCATCAGTGTAGAAAGATGAAGCGGAGCTATCCCTCTGGGAATGAAAAAAGGAAGAGGAAGGAACTTGAAAATGAACTGCGGGAGCAGCAGTCAGGTAAAGCCTTTAACTCTCCTCTCCTGGTGGTAGAGAGGGAGGGACAGTCCGTGTTAGACCTACAGGGCGGTGAGCCCTTGGGGATCCCCGGTCTCTGTGTGCGTCTTGCTAGCTTCTATAATTTTAGTTGTAGCCTTGTATAGTTACAACTGCACTTAACAAAATGGAAAGTATTGGATACATATTGACTAAGATTGAAGTTTGTTTGCTTGGATAGCCCACAGGCAAATATAGACGCAGATACGATTTATTCTTGGTGAATAAATAAAACTCGTGAAATATGACAATGGTGCTAAATAATAAACACTTATTAAAGGTTGGGTACGGAATTCGCTTTTTTGGCCATTTTTGCAAAATTACTTGAAATCCTTATCATAACCCGCTTACAGCCACTGAGTTAGAAGTACTGACATGAAAATTAAACAAGTCTATCATCTGTGGAACGGGCAGGGCTCGAAAAACTCCAGCCAATCATTTGGATTGCCACCTCGTTGCATTGGACAGTAAGTACGTCAATCAACGGTCGTACTGCACTCCCCCTCCCCCGCGCCCCGCGCGCGACCCCTTCGTGCAGTACTCGTGACCCAGAGCTCGTGACCCAGAGCAAGCTCCTGTTTGTTGTTATCCTGCGGTAGCTACTGGAACTAGTTAATCCACATTTGGACCTAGCAGTAGAAGACAATTTCCATGGCAGACAAGACGCCACCATCCCCACCACCACCACCACCACCACCAGCAAAGAGAAGGAAAACTCTTTTTCAGAGAGTAATTGATAATAAAAACGCTGAAAGAGAAAAACTGAAATCAAGAATAATCCTAGGCGCTGCTTTCGAACGTTGGCGGCAACTGAAGGACGAGAAGGGTCTAAAAACCGATGCTTGTGTGGCGGTTGACCTAGTTTCAAAGTTTATACCGTTTATACTCGGTAATACCGGTGTTGAGACGAGTGTATTACTCGGTGTGAAAATGTCCACACCGCGGCAACCCTAGTGAAAACCAGGACTTCCAATACAATTATATGAAACAAACATACATTTTCTAAAAATAGTAATGATTTATGTGACCGTTTAATGTTTATAACATCTGGTGCAACCATAGCCGCGAGAACGTATTCTCAGCAGGGGGTGCTGGAAAAATGCAATATATTTAAAGGGGGGATGAGTGGAAGCACTGGGTGTCAGGTGCGACGGTTGAACATTTTGGGGGTTCAGTTAGGAGGGCCCCTTGGCAGAATTTTGCCCAGGGCCCCATGGAGGTCTGAACCGGCTCTGATAACACCCAAGCATGCCTGGTGCATGTAATCGATCGGGAAATGCACTGATCATGTTTATGGGTAAATCCAAAAGCGGGGTGCTACCATGATGATGCTCGCCCTGTGTCTGTTGGCGGAAGGAGTCGTCATTACGAGCCACCACCTCTGTGTCTTGGTAAGTAACCTTCTCATACCACTCACCCCTCTGCACACACCGGTCACACCTATAATAGCCTGTGCAAAGTTTTACATTCTTCACAAAGGCCTTTGCAGGAGCCTCGCACACAAAACATAGAATGTGGAATTTTTTGTTCCTATGTTGCAGGCCACTGGACAGGAGGTTGTTGACATCCATCACCATGTCTTCCAGGAATTCCAGATTCTGTGGCTTCGAACCTCCACAAGTCAGGGTGATAGGGAAGACTGACACTGGTTTTAAATTGTCAGCACAAAGGATGGGCCACATTGTTCTTCCTGAGCTCTTAAACAGAGGTAGCCCATCTACGTTGAAGGAAAGGTCAACACAGTCAGGGACCTGGTCTGCTGGGTATCTCAATAGAGTCTGTTGCAATTTGTCCTTGATAGGAATGTTTGCAAACAGTAGCGTTCCTCACGCAAAGTGGATAATTATTTTCTCCTACTCTCCTAATAATATCGTGAAGCCTCTGCTGGCCTTGACTGACGTGAGTGGCAAGACGTCATCAGCACTGAAGTAAAAGTGTTCTAAAACCTTGTAACTACAATTCAACTGTCTTATGACGACTTGCAACGTTCAATTCACACTGCTGCAACTTCTATCTACAACGGTTTTGTTACGTTGCATTGTGAATCTTTTTTCTGAATTGGCTTTTTAAGGCTGACAAGGCTTTATACACATACCGGACAAGAATGAGGTCAACGGGGACTGGAGGGAATGATCTATGATGCAAAAAGAAATGCATAGGAAATTAATGTAATTGTGTTAAACTTTTAAACAGTACAGTTCATGATACATATACAGTGTGAAACAGTACAGGACTAGGCCTAGGTTTTGTGCAGGTAAAGAAGAAGATGGGAATGTGTAAATTCATCTTAAATCAAAACTGAAAGGTCCTACAAAACATTGGGCCAGGTGGTTTAATGGCACCATATTCTGGCTTTGCATGACCTTTATATTGCAATTGCAAATTGCATCTCTAGTTCAGGATTACTATTATTAGCCTATTATAGTGATTGGTGGATTTCTTTAAAATTGACTGACAACAAGTGATGTCAAGATCTCTGGTCGATTTTTATTTCATTTTTTAGAACATGACGTCACACAAGCGTCAATCGAGTACTCGTTCATATTTCCTCCTAGACTGGGTATGATATATTTTTTCGTAGGATAAGTCCCGGATTCTCGCCTCTGATTGGTTAGAAGGGCTCTCCTTTAAATCGTGTTTCGATTAGTCCTAGCTGTTTGCGGGAGTTTATGGTAAGGATTAGGGGTTAACCCATTTGAACTACGCCAGTTGATCGCGCCTCTTGTGCTGATAGAAGAAATTTACGGCAGCCTCCCGAGACCGACGCGCAATCTACGATTGCCAGGCTAATTTCCTCCCATTCCCGCCAACACTTCACGGTGGGGACCCAGACCTACTGATACGTGGTCGTTTTCGCTTGAAATCCTCAATAAGGTAAGTTAAGATTACCATTGGTGGCATTTAGTCTGCAGACAGAGGGACACATAACTAACCAAATGCTTATGAACTTCTTGCAGTTTGGTACAACACCTTCTGCCAACTGCTACCTATTAGATTTCACTACCTACTTCGGCGCATGCGCATGACATGCGTAAAATTGTAAAATACACATACTATACCCCTGAAATCTCCAATAAAGACATTTTAATACAGCATACAATTATGCTCCCCATATTCTTATGTGTCAGGTAGCGTATTTCATCTGTAGACCAACTGCCTCTATCAAACGATGCTCCCACTACGGAATCACGTTATTGTACACCACTAACCCCATGTACACTGTAAGAATATGGGGAGCATAATTTGATACTGTATTATTATAACGTCTTTATTGGAAATTTCAGGGGTACAGTATGTGTATTTTACACCAATACCACAACGCAGAATCAATAGCGTAATCATGCGCATGCGCAGAACAGACCAGGAAGCACAATATGATAGGTAGCAGAAATTGGCAGAACACCCTGCTTGACGGAGTAAAAGAAGACATGGCGAGGAACGGAAAGCTACGGTATGTAGATATCCTTTGCTTAGACCAGTGGTTTTCAAACTGTGGGGCGCGCCCCCCCTGGGGGGCGCCAGAGTTCTTCAGGGGGGGCGCGACGTGAGAAAAAAATAAACCCGAAGAAAACCCTGAAAGACGATGATTCAAATCATCAGTCGTAATTCAACTGTAGAAGTAACATAACTAAATCAATTTTCAACCGTTTATCTTCGGATATCATTTAAAATGTCTTCAGAATCACAGTTTTAGTTTCATACTGCTTCGTTTTCAGCTGTTTTCATTGAAGACGTCAGCCCATTCTGATACACCTACTTCTAGACATCGTAACTCATTCCTTTTTCAACCGTTTACCATCGTTTAAACCATTAAACAAATCTACACACTTGTATCTTCAATACTATCTAAACGGAATTTTGATAGCATTTATACATTTTTCAGAATCACAGTTTTAGTTTCAAACCGGCGTCGTCTTCAGTTGGTTATAATAATTGAGGTCACCATAGCAACGCCGGTAAACAAACCCCGCCGAATAGTCGAATCTCTGGACTGAAAAGGCAGATCTGATTAGACTCAGAAAATTCAGAGTCGGGTACCCTGAATCAATCTGTAAACTGGCAGTTTACACAGATTAAGATGTTCAAATGTATTTAAAAAAGGTTAAGCTAAAACATGCTTAGATTAAGTTGTTACATTTTGTTGTTTAAAAACGCAAAAAGATGTAATGTTTCAGAAATATGTTTAAAAAATATGTTAAATTTGTTTCAAATGTTTCAAAAATATGTTCCAAATGTTTTAAAATTATGATCGGAGATGTTTGAAATGTGTAAAATAATTAAAATAGCTTCCAAAACACAGGTATTTAGAAAAAAAAATTGGGGGGGGAGGGCTCAGCTGAATTTTTTTCTCTGAGGGGGGGCTCACTCTCTCACACTTTGAAAACCCCTGGCTTAGACAAAGCTGTTTTTTCGCGCCTTGTAGTGCTAGCACTACCATTGCAAGCTCGTGCAACGGCATTATAGTGAAAACAAATAAATGCAACGTTACGACTGCACGCGACAGAGGCGGGTGCCTCTGCCTCTTTGTTGATTCCCGCCCGATTTCGTCGATATTAGCAAGTTGTGGTCATTGCACATCCAAAAGGCAAGCAAAATGAATGCCATCTTAAAACTGTTAAAGCCCGTTAAATCATAATTTACCCTGAATGACAGGATAAATGTGACGTCAAGTTACAGAGGCTACAGCTGGCTCACAATGGCATTTTATAGCAATGCCGATAGCCCCATCAGCCTGTTAAGTTGGCTAAGTAGCCTGCTAAAGTTTACACTATTCTTGCTGTCTTCATCATACTTCGTGGTGTTGACTTAAACAATTACTTGACTTGAGTATTAAGTGTAATTTGCCTCTGCCTATAAGCACAAAAGGTTTCTGCCTATTTGAGTAACATTAGTGTTTAACTAGCTAGTTCATTAGCTATTAGCACCGCCTAGCTATTGCCTGGATATCGTTGTCATGGTAGTACTATAGCTAATTTAAGATTTCACGAATGTTATCGTTATCAGAATGGTCTGTGCTACTAACATTAAAAATGTAAACATTGGAAATTCTAATTCTAGTAATAAAATATTTTCGAAATGTATTCTTCTGTATTCTATCTATTTTCTCTCCTGTCTCAAAACCCACAAAGACAAATTTGGAAGTACAGGGTATTTAACCGTCTTTATCGCACGAGACCTTCAATGCCTGGTTCTATAAACGCCATCACATTCGCGGGGGCCGTAAGGCCCCCTTGCCAGCGGTACTTTTTGCACAACTCATAATTTGTTGTGTAATCTACGGCTGTTCTAACAACAGCAATACAAAATCATCACTTAGTTTTTATGGCATACCAACCAACAGTGAGTAAACGGGAAGGGACAGAAACTGAGGATTTGAGCCAGCGTTTCAACCTTGTTTCTGTTACAGTGTTCCTTTTGCGTCACGTTGTGTGATGATATAATATACAAACCCAAGTATTTGGGTTTATAATACAGTAGGCCTATATAATAAATGATGGGGTCCTTCAGATGTGATTTAAAAGTATCGAGATATACAGGTCCTTCTAAAAAAATTAGCATATTGTGATAGTTCATTCTTTTCCGTAATGTAATGATAAAAATTAAACTTTCATATATTTTAGATTCATTGCACACCAACTGAAATATTTCAGGTCTTTTATTGTTTTAATACTGATGATTTTGGCATACAGCTCATGAAAACCCAAAATTCCTATCTCAAAAAATTAGCATATCGTGAAAAGGTTCTCTAATGCCACTTTTCCACTGCATGGTACCAGCTCGACACGACTCGACTCAGCTCGCATTTTTTGCGTTTCCACCGCGAAAACATGGTATCTGGTACCTGAAGTGGCTGCTTTTTCTAGTACCGCCTCGCTCTAGGTTCCAAGCGGCTGAGCCGATGCTAAAAGGTGACGTCGGCAGACGGCCGGCCACTGATTGGCCAGAGAATGTGACGAAGTCACGAGAGCGACATGGCAACCATGCTGGTAACAGCCATAGCAGCGCCGCAGCCAACATATTCCACTTCTTCAACTTCTTCAACATGCCTGCTAATAATAGTAATGTTATCGATGTCCTCCATTGTTGTTATGTGTGGGTTGCGTAGGTGTTGTTTGCGTCGCGTACAAATATACGTCACGGCCCTTTCGCGCAGCCGACCCCGCCCACGTCCAGGAGGTACTATTTGCGGTGGAAAACGACCCGTGCTGCTGCCGTGTCGAGTCGAGTCGAGTCGAGTCGAGCTACATGTGCGGTGGAAAAGCGGCATAAACAAGCTATTAACCTAATCATCTGAATCAACTAATTAACTCTAAACACCTGCAAAAGATTCCTGAGGCTTTTAAAAACTCCCAGCCTGGTTCATTACTCAAAACCGCAATCATGGGTAAGACTGCCGACCTGACTGCTGTCCAGAAGGCCATCATTGACACCCTCAAGCAAGAGGGTAAGACACAGAAAGAAATTTCTGAACGAATAGGCTGTTCCCAGAGTGCCGTATCAAGGCACCTCAGTGGGAAGTCTGTGGGAAGGAAAAAGTGTGGCAGAAAACGCTGCACGACGAGAAGAGGTGACCGGACCCTGAGGAAGATTGTGGAGAAGGGCCGATTCCAGACCTTGGGTGACCTGCGGAAGCAGTGGACTGAGTCTGGAGTAGAAACATCCAGAGCCACCGTGCACAGGCGTGTGCAGGAAATGGGCTACAGGTGCCGCATTCCCCAGGTCAAGCCACTTTTGAACCAGAAACAGCGGCAGAAGCGCCTGATCTGGGCTACAGAGAAGCAGCACTGGACTGTTGCTCAGTGGTCCAAAGTACTTTTTTCGGATGAAAGCAAATTTTGCATGTCATTCGGAAATCAAGGTGCCAGAGTCTGGAGGAAGACTGGGGAGAAGGAAATGCCAAAATGCCTGAAGTCCAGTGTCAAGTACCCACAGTCAGTGATGGTCTGGGGTGCCATGTCAGCTGCTGGTGTTGGTCCACTGTGTTTTATCAAGGGCAGGGTCAATGCAGCTAGCTACCAGGAGATTTTGGAGCACTTCATGCTTCCATCTGCTGAAAAGCTTTATGGAGATGAAGATTTCATTTTTCAGCACGACCTGGCACCTGCTCACAGTGCCAAAACCACTGGTAAATGGTTTACTGACCATGGTATTACTGTGCTCAATTGGCCTGCCAACTCTCCTGACCTGAACCCCATAGAGAATCTGTGGGATATTGTGAAGAGAAAGTTGAGAGACGCAAGACCCAACACTCTGGATGAGCTTAAGGCCGCTATCGAAGCATCCTGGGCCTCCATAAGACCTCAGCAGTGCCACAGGCTGATTGCCTCCATGCCACGCCGCATTGAAGCAGTCATTTCTGCAAAAGGATTCCCGACCAAGTATTGAGTGCATAACTGAACATAATTATTTGAAGGTTGACTTTTTTTGTATTAAAAACACTTTTCTTTTATTGGTCGGATGAAATATGCCAATTTTTTGAGATAGGTATTTTTGGTTTTTCTTGACTTTTTTGCCAAAATCATCAATATTAAAACAATAAAAGGCTTGAACTACTTCAGTTGTGTGCACTGAATCAAAAATAGATGAAAGTAATGTTTATCAGTACATTACAGAAAATAATGAACTTTATCACAATATGCTAATTTTTTGAGAAGGACCTGTATATGGTGTATTGTGAAAAAAAATCCCTCATCGCACAGCCCTACAAACATGTGCCCTTCTGTGGATTAATTGGTTGTAAAACAGGGAACGAAAAAGCTTGAACTGATAGCAAGATCCAGTATGAAATTAAAGTTTTAATTTCAGACATGTTAGATATCAGCCTTTAAGGCATTCTGTTATTCAATTTCATTTTAGTTCAATTCAACCACACAGAATAGACCATCATATTGCAATGTACTGTGTAAATGCAAAAAAACAAATACAAATATTAAAATAAAACGTTGACATTGAGATTCTTATTTCATGGTGTCATAAATTATAACAATAGAATTACAACAAACTGTAAAAGAAAGTGTGGAAATGGCGCCATCGAAAATCTTTTTTTATTTTTTCGATTTTTTTTTTTTAAAGCAAAATAAGATTTAGGTAAGCATAGACATCGAAAAGGAAAGCTTGCATTAACAATGTTTGGTCTCCTCTTTGCCAAGTATTGCAGAGGGCAGCATGGAGATTACTTGGTCCCTTCTCACATCTTGTGCAGCTGTGAGCTACAGGCATAAAATCAAGACCGATTTGGTCAAACTCAGTAAACTAGACACAATTGTTCTTGTATAGCTGTCCTCACACACTTTTTCATTTCGCTTGATATGTTATTCAACTGCTCCTCGTGTGTGTGTGTGTGTGTGTGTGTGTGTGTGTGTGTGTGTGTGTGTGTGTGTGTGTGAACAGAAAGTATTAAATTCATACCTTTTTTTCTTTTTCCAGGGACCGAACTGAAGACGCTGGGATCCACCATTTAGGAGACATCCGGAATCAACAGGACATCTTCACAACCCTGACTCAGCAGCGACAGTTGAGCCAGCCTCTCTGCAGCTTAAGGACAACTTCAGCTTGATCGAAAACTGGGGGGCAATTCATATAATAATAGGATCATCTGGTGTTTTAAGGTTTATTAGTCGGCGGTTTAATTAATGTATCAAAGCAACACAGCACTCGTGATCGTGGGGTGGCTATCTGGGCCACTCGACATCAGAACCTCGAGTTTGCAGCCTCAACAAAACACCCGTGATTATATCATTGCCCAACCCCACTCTCACTCACACAATTTCTAATTGCATTGATGACCTTATTTCTGCCTTGGTTACCGAATACTAAGATTAAACTCAGGTTGATTGTCAGTTCAGTCTTATCCTGTGGGTCAGGCACTGCTGTTATTTTCTTGTAACTTAAAATTGTACTAGACAGCATTAATATTAGTTTGGATTGGATTCTGATTAGCAGTCACTGTTTTAGCTATACTCTCCACGGCCTTTATGCTCTGTCCTGGTTGACCAATGTAAACCTTCAATGTGGTTTGTTCATTTGAATCCGTGAAACGCATGAATTTTACTTCAAATGTTTTGTTAATAGAAAGAATTGTCGTGATTTGGTCCCTGTATATGCATTTGAAATAATGAAATAAATAATAAATTCAGTATCTGAATATATTTCATTTCTATTTTTCAACAGGGTCAGAGTTTTTGGAAATGAGAATCGTTATGTAGTTCTGGATGGTCAACGTAGTTGAGCACAAATATTTGTTGTGGGAATTGAGTCATCACTAAGTAGTAAATAAACAATAAAAGTGGTGACATTTTTACCACTTAATATTTGTGTTCAGGGGCGGACTGGCCATCGGGAGGTTCGGGAGATTTCCCGAACGGCCGGACGATTTCAGGCCGAGCCGGCCGGCCGTAATTCTTTTAGATTTTTTTTAATTTTTTTTATTATTATATATTTATAGATTTTTTTTTTGTTGTAAAAGATGTAAAAAAAAATGAAAAAGTTAAGTAAGCCGTGATTTGGGGTGGCCTGCTGCCGGATATTTACTTACAGCGCGAAACGGAGCTCTTGCCTGACGGTGAAACGGGGCCGATGTATTACTGTCAATTTAGAGGGGGGAGCACCCCCACAGTGTATGGGGGCAAAGCGAGCGGCCGAACGGCCCCTCCCAACTTGGACTGCTCCGCGGTCTGTCATTTCTGATTGGCTCAGCCTGACACACGGCCGGGTCACTTACCCGGTACTTCTCGTTGATCTCACTGAAGTTACACAGAAATACGAAAATGTCAAAAAGGAAAAAAGGTGGTGGAGAGGCAAAAGAATTGGGTGTCGCTCAGAAGTTGAGGTTGAAAAGGAAAAAAATGTTAGAGCAAGACGCAGCCAAATGTGCTAAATTAACCGACCTTTTCCGTGGAAAAAAGCCAAGGTTGACGGCGACGCCCCTGTCAGCGAGACCAATGGTTAGGCGGGAACAGGACACAGCAGCATAGCTATGACAGGTGCACTAGCGAGCATGTTTGGCAATATAAAAATGACTTAAACTAATTATGGAAGTACCAGAGACGAACAATTCATAATATTGTAATGCCCACGGAAGAGGCAGTGAATGAAGTATTGATTAGAGAGCGATTTATTAGATACCACCATTAGATACTACGCTAATAAACCATTGGAACACTTCAACACCGGTAACCACAGCAACGCACAACAAACCCCGGCCCGCCCCCATCTCCCAAACCCTGTGTACGTGTATGACAATTTTTTTCCACTAAAATAATTGCATCTTGCACTATTTAGATCATTTTCAGCCTTCATTTACCTTTCTAGGCACATGCAATTTCTAATATTTTGTACATGGACAAGATTGCTTATAAAATATTTCCCAGTGATCTTCACAATATTCTAAACACATGCACATCCCAACATTGACATGCCGTTGCAATGCACATATCCACGGATAAGGACTAGTTTTTATTATTTTACACCGTGGCAAAATTCTACGCGCGCTATTCCCGCGGTCTCTTAAAAGGCCTCTCCATCCCAAAGTCCCGGGCCAAATTTTTGGGCCAGTCCATCCCTGTTTGTGTTGGACACAAACAGCCAGTGTAATTCTGAAGTTTGACATCACGGTAAGTAAATGACCACACCACTACGTAGCCGTGACATTACTTGCGTTACCAAGTGGCAAAGTTAGCAAATGACCACACCACTACGTCGCGGCAACGTTATTAACAGTACCAAGCGGCAACGTTAGCAAATGACCACACCACTACGTTGTGGCAACGTCACTCACGCTACAAAGTGGCAACGTTAGCAAATGACCACACCACTACGTCGCGGCAACGTTATTAACAGTACCAAGTGGCAACGTTAGCAAAGGACCACACCACTACGTCGCGGCAACGTTATTAACAGTACCAAGTGGCAACGTTAGCAAAATTACCAAGCCACTACGTCGCGGCAATGTTATTTGTTTACTTTATGGCAACTTCCTGTAGGCAACGTCGTGGCGATGTTGCCACAAAGTTGCCAGAAGGTAATGTTGCCATGACCAAATGGCGACTTATAGGCAACGTTGCCGTCTGGTCGTGTGTTAGCTGGGTCTCCCACCTTCACCAGCAAGAGGTAAATAACCAGCCCTAGCTAGCTCGCTAATTACCTATCTTAGCCTTTTGGAGAAAACACCACGTTCTGACTCTTAAAACCTATGTTGGGTCATCTGCTGTCTCACTTCCGTTTCAGTTTAGAAGTCATGGAATAGGAATTTAGATATTTGATATTTTTATATTAGTAAAGTGTGGATCTAAAAACGTAACATATCACGTTTCGGATGATCACAGAGGGGTGTATCCACTACACATCTACCAAATATTTTGTCAGGAAAATGTCAATCAATATACTGAAATAACACGAGGTTTACTAATTTTCTTATGCTTAATGCACATCTTGATATCTTTTAATAATTTTTCAACCGTTTGCCATCGTTCAAACCATTAAAAAAATCGACACATTTGTATCTTCAATAATATCTAAACTAACTTTTGTATAGATATTGGACCCCTTTGATATGAGCACGCCATATATGGTACCAATATAATTGCAGGGGTGTCAGATGTGTGACGGCCCTCTGACTGTCTTTGTGTAACTTGGGGCAACTCTGCTCCGCCCCGTCTTTCTCTCCTCTCAGGAATTCTGATGGCTAACAGACTAGTAAAGTGCACAACTGTGTGTGGTGTTAAAGCCTTGATTGGCGTTTGTGGAGACACTTGTTAAGTTTAAATATAATTGTTAAACTTGGTCTATTTTGTTCTGTTTGGTGTCTGGACGAGAGAGGGGGAGCATTTGTTTTGTACTGTTACGTATTTTAAGAATCTAAGCTACCCACACATAGACCAAAATGAAGCAGGACCAAACATATAAGCCGTAAATACTATACATAGCCACTAGGGGAGCAAGACCTTATTGAAGGCGGCTCCACCACAGAAGGCATCACCTGAAGAAGCCGAAGCCACCACGCCCACTAGGCCACGCCCACTGGACGGTCCCTTACCTTATTTTCAGCGACACCCACGAAGGGTCACGGGCCTCTGCCCGTGGCCCATAGTAGCCAGAGTTATTATCTCTCACACGTGTTCTACACGATTCCTAGAATTCCCTCCGTATAGCTTCACTTACCATGCCGAAACATGCTGACGACTTTATAATAAATGAAGTGAGTTAAAGCAACCCGGGATTGGACAACTTTCTTCAAGAATACTCAATAGATGGTGACCACGACCTTTGGAAGGAAGTCCCGAGAATCCCGACGGGCGCGACGCTAAAACAACTTCAACAGGCCACACACGTCTGAGGTAAGTAGAACTCATTGTCTTAAAGATTTAATCTGAAATAGGATTGGTTATAAGAACATTTAGGTGTAAGTTTGTTTTAGCCACCGTCCGATCGTGCTGCTCCAGAAGCCTAGCATAACACGTGTAGATGAACGGTTGCAAGGAACACTGAAGGCCCAACCTCCCCCTTTCTTCACACTTGAGTTGTTTTTAGTACTCGTCGTTAACGATCATTCTTGGTACTGGTTGAGAGGTGAAGCCCTCCACTATCGGTCTCTGTATAGATCGGGCCAAAATAGTATATTAACGAGAGTTATCTTTCACTTCTCCGCTGAGGCCGGCACGGTCTGTGTTCCTAAACAGTAGCACCATAGCGGACGTTCGGAGTGCATACTATCTTATCTGCCGATCCGCTAAATGCCACCCAAGACTGCATGCTTCATTTTACATTCAAGTCTGTTGGTATTTTGTTATTAAAGACGATGAATTATTAACCTGCGTTCACACCAAAAGATGCATTTGCTGCCCGAACGCGTTGACGCCTGAGTTTTGCGGCGCGTCAAATCAAGTTTTGCGGCGCGTCAAAAGTTGAAATATTTCAACTCGAGCAGCATTTGCAGGGTGTCCGCGGAGGTCTTAAAAGTCTTAAAAAGTCTTAAATTCATTTTTCTAAATTTAAGGCCTTAAAAAGTCTTAAATTCGTCAAAAATGTCATATGCTGGTCTTAAATTTATAACTCGGAGGTCTTAAATTTGTCGGGGCAGGGTTATTTAATTTTTTATTTTTCTCGCGGGACTTTTCGGGAAGGAGATGTACGAGGGGCTACTTTCTTGCTAGCTGCATATAAACGGATGTCTGCGCGCTTGCTAGCTAGTCTGCAACAATGGGTAAATGCAAGTTCAACGTCAGTTGGCTGGAAGACGTCTGTTTCCGAGGTTGGCTAGCGTCCGTTGCCAACCCAGAACAGGCCAGATGCATTCCGTGGAAAAGTAGCCTACATTCAAGCTCGGCACCATGGGGATTAAGGCTGTCGTCAGCCATATGCAGAGCCAAAAACATAAAACCTCTGCCAGGAGCCAAACACAGACCCCAGCCATTTCTACGTTTTGCATCTCTGCCCCGGCGCCACCGCCGCAGACGGTCCGCGCTGCTAGCACTGACCTGAGGGTAGCATTTGGTGTGACACCAACACTGAAAGCGAGGTGTTGTGGATTCTAAACACAGTGGTCAAGCACCAGTCCTACAACTCGAATGAGGGGATAGGAGATCTCTTCGGTTTGATGTTCCCTGACTCTCAAATCGCGAGCACCTTTACTGCTGGAAGGGACAAAACGGCGTATATAACTCGCTTCGGACCAGCGCCTTTCATCCGAAACGAGTGAATCTGCAGCGTCAACAAGGCTGATTTTATTTTGATATTTGAGACGTTGAACCACGCCACTAAAAGCAAGCAACTTGACGTGCACGTCCGATATTGGGTCGGAGATCGAGTGCATTCCCGGTACTTGGGCTCGCAATTCATGGGGCCCCGCATATATGGGGGTAAAAGGGATGATGATACATAATATTTTTTAGACAATATGCAGAATCTTTTCACTTACGAATTAACACGGTCTGCTATTTTTGCCAGCACGCCACCCTAGCCATATTATGGGCAACCATGTTCCCCTTGGCTGTGATTTGAACTTTGAATTCCTCGTAGGAGTTCATAATAATACATTGCTCGCCTTGGATGAAATACACCGCTCTTGCGCGATTTATTTTGCATAAGGGTGAGTCAAATGACGCGAGTAATGCCCCTTTTATGTGAACGCGCATTGAACCTAAAGCGGAAAACCTGGTTCAACTAATTGAATCTAAAGTGAGCGTCGTGGTACCATTTAACTGTGATTGCGAGTTGCGGCTCTGTCGAGCCAGGTTTTCCCAAGAAAGCCTGGGTATGTTCAACGAGGTTCGTGGAATACCCCCCAGGTCTTACTGAAGGCATTTATTTAATGGTGAAAATATTATAAATCAGTGGCGTAAATATCGACGGTGCAACCGGTGCAGCTGCCCGGGGGCCCAGACACTGTCACCCCCCTCTCAACAACTTAGAACTTGGGTGCACCATAAATACGTGCTGGTGCACCCAAATTAAAAATTTTGGCGCACCAGTGCACCCAAGGAAAAAGTTAGTCTGGAGCCCTGGAGTATCACTTTATGTTCAATAAACAGACAGATAGTAAACTTGAATGAGTCTCATTGAGTGACACACATGCTATGCTTGGGTTGTAATACAGCGGGATCCCCCCCACCATCGCGGGTTTAAGGTCTTAAATTTCATTCGAGGTGGTATTAAAAAGTCTTAAATTTGACTTGCTGAAACCTGCAGATACCCTGTCTTTGGTTCTTCCACTTTCACATCAACCTGAAGTCGACTGAACCGCGCGCTGCCTGCTGCCCGCTGCCGGGCGATGGTGCCTCGCGGCATGTCGCAGTTCATGTACTTCAGCGAGTCAAACCAAAGTTCCTTTCCCCCAATTCCTTCTCAACCATGGCTCAGATAACCCCCACGACAGTCTCGTTGTGGAAATACAAGACACGTCAAAGAACCGACAAGAAACACTTGCGTTACAGTGTGTGTATTCACATTGATGTGGACGTTGAAGAACCAGGAACGTCGGAGAACCCAACGCGGTCGTTTGAGATTCATAATATCGGCTCACACAGCTTTTGGCCGTGATAATATATATTATAGGATATAGATATCTGTGTAGGCTATATGATAATATTTAGATATAGAGCTCCAGGACTCCCGTGTGTTCTAGAATATTTACAGAACACGGCTAAAGGCTGTGTGCGCCTCGCCATTGCGATACATCCACTGTAAACAGAGCGCATGGTACCGTCCGTGGCTGCAAGCTGCTCAGGGCCACACCCCCACCCTCCTCCTTGACACGCCCACCGAAACAGCGCATTTGGGGGAAGCTCAATGTGCGACTGGCTCGGAGTGGCTGTAACTCTGCACCACGGCTGAATTTAGGGAACGTCTTTGAATACTGTGTTAGTTGCACACTAATACCTATATTAAAGAATACATAAAATAGCATGTCATGGGACCTTTAAGAGTACATCTTTCTCTCATTCATTCACTCACTCTCTTACTCACACACACACGTCATGTCTTTTTCACTGATCCAAGCACTGCAACACAAAAATGTGAAGTAACTTGTAATTTGAGTGTCTTTACTCATACTGAAGTAGGTTTTCCAATTGGAATATTTACTTTTACTCAAGTAGATTTTGAAGGAATTAATTGTTCGTTTACTTGAGTATAGTTTTTCAGTACTCTACCCACCACTGTGTGTAGGTCAAAAGGTCAAGCTGCATAATAGATTTATAGCGTTTAACATTTACATTTTTTGTCAAATGAAGGTGTTTTTGGAGAAAATAAGCTCTGTGTTATGTGTAGGGCAGTTAGCTGAGTTCACCCTATGTATTTTGACATGGGTAGGTCAAAAAGTGAGGCCGCATAATAGATTTAAAGCATTTATCAACATTAAAAATTGTATAAAATGAAAAGACTTTTTTTTAATGTAAAAAATAAGGTTTGTAGGCAGGCCAAAGTGGGTTTGACACAAATTCATCCATCGAAGCCAGTGCTAAATCGATTTTTCGAATGTTGAATATCCAACGTTCGATCGGCCTATGAAATCAACTTTACATCGCTGAATAAGCAGATTCGTGTTTCCATTGTAAGAAGGGTTGGTTAAGGTTTTCCATGCATTAACACGAATAGTAAGCTAGCCTTAAGGGGGAGCGTGTCTATGTTCCCCGGGTCCTATGTTCCCCTCTTTGTATGAGACTGGGGAACATAGGACCCTTTTTTAAAAAAAGGGTCCTATGTTCCCCGCTTTCCCAAAAAGGGTCCTATGTTCCCCGATATGTATGTGACCGGGGAACATAGGACCCTTTTTAAAAAAAAAAGGGTTCTATGTTCTGGGTTCTATGTTCCCCGGTCTGTTACTTTTTCCTTCATTACTGCCAAATTCCGGCCGCGATAACTACCATTGCATGTCTTTACCTTTTGTGGAAGAGGGAGGCGCACAGAGCTTTTGACCGTGATATTATTATACAATTATATTATATTATATACTATCATATAAAGAGCTACGGGAGTCGCAAATGGCAACAATCACTTTATCCTCGATGCTGCAGTTCACCCCGGACTGCACTGCACTGAGTTGGCCGGTTGAACGCTGATTGGCTGTTACGTTACACATGTCACTCAGTGGCCATGCTGTTGAACGCCGATTGGCTGTCATCACGCGAATATCGCGTCAAAGTTTAAATATTTTTAAAGATTGATAGATTGCGGGGAACATAGGACCCTTTTCCCAGAAAAGGATCCTATGTTCCCCGCTTTTCCGAAAAAGGGTCCTATGCTCCCCGGTATGTATGGCTACAGGGGAACATAGGACCCTTTTTGGGAAAAACGGGGAACATAGGACCTTTTTAAAAAAAAAAGGGTCCTATTTTCCCAGAGCGGGGAACATAGAACCCGGGGAACATAGGACCCGGGGAACATAGGGATGACCCCCCTTAAAGTGCGTATTGGAAGTTAGATACTGCAGTGAAGAATCATATCGGAAAAAAAATTGAATACAAGATTTTTTATTTTTTATTAATAAATCTACACTACAAGTGGCATCTTGAGCCGTTTTTGTGATACAATTTTACTTCCGCATCTCAAACGCTCGTTTTCGAGCGTGACGTAGGAATTGGTAGACGGACGTTCTAATCATCATAGACTACATAGGCAACATAACAACAATGGATAACAGTTTCGGACCACTTCCATACAATTTTGAGCCAGCTAGCCGTGAGGGAGAACAGCAACCACCTAATAGGGGGAGACACCATGGCAATAGGAGGGAGATAGAGTTGTGGTGTCAGGAGAATCAGTGGAGAATTGGGCAGGTGTCTTGGTGAGTGACTGGCATTAGCTTGAGTTAATATTAGCTAATGACAGCAAATTATGGCCACGTTTCAATATTTAACAGGCATAACTTTACTAGTACTTGATTATATATGAATCTACAGGATGTATAACTCCACACTATCTCTTACATAACTACTACTGGAGGGAGGGCGGACGGACGGGTGGGCGAGCGAGCGAGAGAGAGTGCGCGATCAAACTGAAAGAAACGAGCGAAGTTAACCTCACATTTCATTTTGATAGGTGCTTGTGTGGGAAATGCCAGCCAATGAGCTCAGCTGAGGAGAGCATGTGTTGCAGGGAGGTGGATCCCTTCTGGGCTCTAGTGGAGACGCTAAACCCCAGACCAGACGTAACATGCCTGACTCTGCATCCAGGCTTTGAGGGATGCTGTCTGAACCCCTTTGTGCTCCAGGTAGCATACTTGGCCTTCAAACAGGAGCATGGCCCTCTGCAGGCCAGCACACACGAGTATGTTCAGTTGTCCACATTCCTTAATAAAATAACTATAAAAAGATCCTAGTTTACCAAGTAAATAGAGCTCAAGTCACAAATTCTGGGGTTTTGAAACCTGCTGAACCCCAGAATTTGTGACTTGTTTTATATGTTGAATGGACTTTACCAATTTTATATAACTGAAAACATTAAACATTTCAATACATTAATTGGTAGCAATATCAGAACTCAATTTTTTTTTTTCTATTGTAATTTACCTTATTAATACCATTAACAATATCACCCTTTTTGATGACTAAGTTTAACTGTCGATATTGTTTCCCTATCCTTAGGCAGTATCGTTACACCGCATACAGGCAGGTTGTCCGCTGGGCCTATGGAATTCTTGGCAGGCACATCAGGAAGCCCTTACCTGCATGCATTGTGTCTGCCATCAGACGGCAGTTTCCAGAGGAACATGGGGTTTATAAAGGTTTTGAGTGGCCTCATTTAAATGACAGTCAATAAAAATAATGTCTTATTTTATAGAAACATTTAATGATTATTTTCTTTTAATATTTAGTTCTTGCAGTTTAAAAACAAAAGGAACATACTGCAATACAAATTTAAACGTAAAATTAACCACAGCAACAAAACTAAGATACAGGATTAGAACTTCATAAAATATTCCTGTGTAGCATACATAAACTGTAGAATGCTTAGAGAGCATTATTTCAACCAAAGCGTGGGTGTCAAGCAGGACCAGGTGGTAACCGCAGGCAAACCTCCAGAAAAAACCTAGGGAAAGAATAGAGATTGTTTTGTTATTAACTTCATTAATAATAAAATGCAGATGATCAGAATAGGGGAAATAATTTTAGAATCCAGAAGTTCAAGTAAAGAGGGATCTTTCCCTGAATGGATCCATGTGCCAATAGATGTGTCTTTCTCTTGGTTGCAAATGCAGATACCACATAACTCCATGGTCCCACATCTATCTCAGAGATTAAATGTGGCTTTACAATATAGTGTACGAAATACCTAACAGTGTTTGACACTAATTTCCTGTGTTAAAACGTGTGTCGTGCAAGATACAAGCCAACCGCTTCATCCTTGCTGATCATCTGGAAGGATGGGGAAAGGGGGGCAGGTGCAGAGGAGGACAAGTCAGCTGAGCTCTCTTGTAGACTCCTTGGTGACCTGGAGTAGGCCTCAATCAGAGACTCCATAAGGGCTAATAACTATTTACCTTCTGTACATCCCAAGGAAGGAGAAGCCAGTGTGCTTAGGTGCAAAGTGGAGGATAAGCGAGTGAAAGGCCTCCAGGGAAAAGGTCTGATGCTGTGGGGAAAACTGCCGAACATCCTTCAACAATGCTGTTGTAGTGACACTCTCCAACTTAATAGCTACAGTTGATCCTGCATAAACAACAACATAACATGTGTTCCAATGTTAATAGATGTCCATGTATTCATTAGTTACATACACTGATTAGGCATGATTATATAATTACTTCCAGTATCACACAGGTTTGAACAGTACTTTGTTTATGTGTGAGCACACTCTGGGTTATACAGCTCCGAAAAAAATTAAGAGACCACTTCAAATGTTCAGTGTCTCTTGTTTTACTCTTTATTGGCATATGTTTGAGTAGTATGAACATTTTGATTCTATAATATAAACTAATGACCACATTTATACCAAATTAACAATAAAAATATTGTCATTTAGAGCATTTTCGATAAGTAATTTAGGGATAAAGATTTAAGAAAAATCCAGACTGGTGTCTTAATTTTTTTTTCTTTGCGGGGCTGTATATTGATGGAGTGCTGTGGAACACAAATCAGAGGTGTAGCCATGGTTTCAACATTGGGGGGGACAAATGCCTGGGGGCGGGGTCCGGCCCCCCCCAGGCAAAGATTTTGAACATGCATTAATCTGGTGCACTCTGAGAGCAAAATCTCAATACCTAGCACCTAATTTTGAAGACCTGTTTAGGGATGGATGTTTAAAACACTTTAATACTGGATGTGACCAAGCAGTGTGGGAGTGTGGAAGACTTGAAATTAGGAAAAGGTTGACACACATATACTTCAGAGCTCTGTTTTCCTTTACTTTTTAAATTAAATATAACATTTTGCGCTCCTCAATATTTCAACCAATCCAGTTATTTTTTTCCACATTACATTCATTGATGTTTTTTGTACAAAACACACAAACAAACACCTACACCACCACAACAAGGACACAAAATCCAGCCA
The DNA here is from genome assembly GCF_026213295.1 of Gadus chalcogrammus. Lineage (NCBI taxonomy): Eukaryota > Metazoa > Chordata > Actinopteri > Gadiformes > Gadidae > Gadus > Gadus chalcogrammus. Next base: position 135,053 of record NW_026613534.1, read on the forward strand.
GTTCTTACTTCCATTAAATGTTTTATTGCATAACCATCACATTTGCCAATGTTGAGTAAAACCCACCCAGGTGCATCTATCTCATGGACCTAAATAGAAGTCACAGCAAAACTTTTGTTATCCCTCAGAAAACATAGATTTTCTGATATTTTCAACCACTTGTTTAATAAGTACATAGATGAGTTTCACGAGAGAGCGCACTGAGCTAATCTCATGGTGAAACCATTAGCCGTATTGATTGATGCACTGTTAAAGAATTAGACATGTCAAGGACATAACCTAAATGTTTTCTGATTAGTTATGGATTAATCTATGAATACATACATTATACAATGTTTTGTAACTTTGAATGAGACTTGACTTAATAATTATTATATTGCTATATTCGCAACTGCAACGCTGCTGTGTAAAGTTGTGTGTCAAGTATCTAATCCGATATCATGTTTTTTAATTTGAATCGATTAGTATCTGAGTATACATTTTTTTGACCACCCTACACTATATACATGTGTGCTAACAGGATTCTGCTTGAAGGTCATGATTCGGTCTTAACCTTTCATATTTACTCCTCTCTTAGGCGACTCATCTCTATGCCACCACTAGATTGACAAACTCTCCCTGTGCTTTCATCCTCCAAACTTTCTGTCTCTCCCGCTGGCAGAGGAAACATGGAAGGAATAATATCACAGATATCAGCAAACTATTTACCAGTAGACTACTGATACACACTATAGACATCAGTGCCACTGCCAACAGAATTCTGCTCTAATGTCACAATTCGGTTTAAACCATTAATATTTACTCTTTGACAATTATTTTGCAAACGCTTTTATCCAAAGTAACTTACAAATTGCATTGAACATAGGAAAAGCCAAGGCTCTACTAGTTTCCAGAACTCCTCTCTTAGGCTACTCACCTCTATGTCACTAACAGATTGACACACACTGCTTTCATCCTCCAAACGTTCTTGCTCTCTGTGCTTCACTCTCTTTATTCTGAGCACACCAAAGTGAACATGCCACAGGGAAGAAATATTATCAGATAACAAGTACTGTTCCTTTCTCAGATAGTCGACAAACCACTTTTGATCTGAATGACAATAATACTATGACTAGTTTTTTGTAGTCTATTAACTCTACTGTACTGTGATGTTACAACTGATAGGTTAACACTTCTCATTTTCTCACCCCTCTTTACTTACTTTGCTTCTTTTCTGAGACGAGGCAAAACATTGCCGAATGTCTCTGCAACCCTCTTGCTTCCTCTTGCTCATGACGACTGTGAAATAACACAAGCAGCACTAACATCATGAGAGACAAGTTAAAACTTCACGCAGGCTTGTTGTTACAATGTACAACATTGATAGTTCCTAAAATGGAGTGCTGAGAATGGGTGTTCACTTCGTAGGCCTACAGTGCATGTGAAAGATTTACCCATGGTGACATACACAAGTGTGTGTGCGACACAGAGCCAATTTTGAGGCAGGCCTGGCTAACATGAGATTCTACTATCATCCTTACCTCCCTTCTCCTACTCCCAATCCCTTGCTCTTCTCCTCTCTTTCGCTCTCCATACCTCCAAGCCTAGTTACCCTAAACAGCAAAGGTTGCTAATGCATATTTGTTACAGCTTGCCAACACCTTTACTGTCACTGGCATTTGTTAATTTCTGAATCAGGCCTCTCTCTCCGTCTCTCTCGCTCTCTCTCTCACACTAAGCAGCACCAAATACAATCTTGACGACTTTTGTAGTGCTGTGTGTAGTGTAGCCACACGTTTGCCCCTTCTGAACTTGAACACGCAGTTCATTTCCTTTCCTAGCTCCTCCGTTGGTAGCTTAGCCATGTCAAGTCACGTTGTCAACATCAACATGGATACATGGAGCAGAACATAGTGGGTCATATGTCCGATACTTTTTGGAAACGTTTTCTTCATAAAACGTGCCAGACAGATTTTGTATACATTTTATTCCTTAGTATTAGCTACATGGGTATGCCGTCTTTCAGAACCATTCATTAACTGCACTAAAGAGAGAAAAACAAGTGCATCCTTCTGAAAATGCACTTCCGAATGCATCTCTGTCCCCAGCACATTTAAAACCAAACTGCCCATGCATTTAGATCTAATGGGGAACATTTCGGAACATTGAGACGTCGGCATAATGAGGCGTTGGAATTACGGAATGGGGCCGGGGCCAACGTCATCTAGCTGGCTTATTACATAGGTAACACATAGCTAATGATGCTGCTCGCTAGAGAAGCGACAACAACCCACGAAATTTGAGAGACTATCAAAAGCTTCATAACTTACGTGTGTTTTCGATCGTAACACGCCACTCATTTGCTGTTGTTGATGTTTTTGATTCCGTGGTCATGTAAAAAAGACGGTTGATGACCAATGCAATCGAGTGACAAGTCACCGTCACCGAGCCGCACGTGCAGGGACGAATCAAATCATGGACCTATCCCATTGGCTAGCTAGCCCGAACTGCCATATTCTCATTGGCTGTAAGAGCTGTAGATGGTGTCGGATTGAATTATTTAGGGTGTGCGGCGCGCACTATGTGCAGAGATGCGTTCAGGGAACGGAGTGTACTTCAGGGAAAACCTAAGTTTTCTGCCCATATAAATATTGAATTGCTATATCCCTATTCCCAGCGATTTATTGGGGGGGACATTTTGGGCATATCTGAACATTGGGGGGGACTTGTACCCCCCAATGTATATCGCCGCTACGCCTATGACCCAGGCACCCCAGACCAATGTAGACCTGTCCTACTATGTGGTAATAACAACACACACCTCACTAAAAATTAATATTTTGCACCTCCAATTTTATTTGAATTTTTTAAAAGTCCCATTCATTTCCTATGGAAAACGGCTTTTTGCTCAATAGCTTCCGAGTTATGGGACCCAGGCACCCCAGACCAATGTAGACCTGTCCTACTATGTGGTACTAACAACACACACCTCCTTAAAAATTAAGATTTTGCACCTCCTATTTTCTTTAAATATTTTAAGAATTCCATTCATGATATACTAATCAAACATACCTTCATTTGTTTTCCCACTTCATTATGTGAACTTGCAAATTATATTTTAGCTTCAGACCTTTCTGTAATATTTCCTTTTTGCAATCCATGGCAATGAATCAGACTATGCACAGTATTGGTGTAAAGCGATTCTCAATCAACGCAGCTGTTGTGTTTTATACACTCAACAGAATCTTTTGGTAATCAGGCATTGATCTTCAGTCATTACGGTATAGCCTAGGGTTAAAGTAAGTGGAAGGGATCCAATATGAAAGTGTATATAGCTGTAACCAGAGAGAATAGATGAAATGTGTGTGTGTGTGTGTGTGTGTGTGTGTGTGTGTGTGTGTGTGTGTGTGTGTGTGTGTGTGTGTGTGTGTGTGTGTGTGTGTGTGTGTGTGTGTGTGTGTGTGTGTGTGTGTGTCTCCCCTCCCCATTCATGCTTTCCACATTTTCTGATGTAAACACACCTTTTAAGTTTTTTTGTTTTTTTTAATCACATTTCTAAACAAAACCTGGCACTTGGACGAGGCACAATTTTGCTCAACCTTGTCATCGGCATAAAACACACAGCCATTGCCTTTTCTTGACTTCCTTTAACTTATTTTGGTCCATGTTCAAGCAAAGGTTATGGAACCACCGGTCACAATTATCACACTGGATCTGTTGAATTGAAAAAACAATTAATGATTTATTCATGTACATGACTTTGTCACTTGGTAGGACACTTAGGTTTAAGTGGTATGTCACCAGCATTGGGGAAGTTACTTCATTACGTTACTTTACTACCATGTGTGGAGTAATGCCTTATGTCACTTGTTACTTTTGCGTTACCTGACCCTCCAGGTGAATTTAATTGAGCTGAAATGTCCTTACGGGGCAATTTGGTTCAAAACAGGTAAATAATAATAATAGTGATAATAATAATTTCCATTTATATAGCTCCCTTCTCAAACCCAAGGTCACTTCACATAGTGGAAATGAAAATACAATCACAAACAAACAATACAAAAAAAGAGAAAACCTAACTAAACAAAGGGAGCCTCTAAAGGATAGAGCTATGTGTTTGGAGTGGGAGAGAAGTGATCATTAAACAGAAAGGTCTTGAGATGAGCTTTGAAGAAAGGAAGAGAAGGACAGTTATGCCGCGATCCAGTTGTATGGAACTGGCCGTACGAGTCGTAAGGTGTAGGCCTAGGCTACATCTCCCAGCTGTCTTGCGGCATTTCACGGAGATAGCCCCCTTTTGGTCATAATATCAACATTGCCTCTCGTTGTTCTGAGAGTAGACTGAGTAGAACAAACCCTGTTTTTGTTGGTTAGACTCAGGTCACCAAACCAGCAGATTATAGCAAAGGTTAAATTTGACTCAAAGAAAGTTTTCTGTGAACATTGAACCCCTTCAACTTTCTTGGCCTTTTTACATATTGCTATCAAACTTTAATTATCTTTGTTAATTAACTTTGTTACTAGTTACTACCAACACTGTATGTCACATTACGTTACAAAATGTAAGTGCTGCTCACAACAACTCACCCAGTCTGTAACGGGAGGTGCTTGTCCAGGGGGCTTGTCGGCTCCACACATCGAACAAGTCTCCTCATCAAAGACTGAAAGAAAGTGTATTTGCATGACACATTTAGGGCCAAATTTTGGGGATTTTATCGGCAAATGGTATATGCCTTTTTTTAAACCCGCAAAAGGTGATTGGTGGAGACTCTGATATGGGCAAGGCCTGTGGCTAAGGGAAATTGCATTCGCCAATCACATTCACCAATTCTGTTACCATTTGCCGATATCATTCTCAAAATTGGGCCCTTAATCAGAATATATTTGGAATGCCTTTAAGTTATTCAAAAAAAAAAGTATACTGCATTGTATACCTGATGATTCAAGGACTTGGAGAGCCATATCTCTCCTCGCCTCTTCCATGGCTCTCCTTTTTGTTGAGAAGTTCATTTTGGGGAACTCAGGGAAGGCTTCCATCACTGCTCTGGCCATCTGAATTAACAACACTAAAGTGATTGTCTTTCTCTTTTAATAGATAACTAAACCATTTTTCAACACATGCTTGGTGGGGAGGTTTTAGAATCACTGCTGCCAGCTTCTAAATGGTTGCCTATGGGCATTCATGGTTCGTAAATGCCCATAGGCAGCCATTCTGAAGCAGGCAGGGGCGATTCTAAATGAGCCAAATACCCAGAGACAGGACCAAACGTCAACATTTCAGTGTCAACCATTCTATTTCATCCTAGCCAACCAAGAAAGGGGGCTCAAAGTACACAATAGTGAACTTATCCTTTAAAATAATCTTGTATATCTGTGGAAACACCCAAATATAAGCTTATCTCCACCATCACAAAAATTAAAGAAACCTCATGTTTCCTCTATACTACATAGATCAACTTACTTCAACAACAATGAAACCACAGCTGCAACCATCCCTTTGCACTGGGTGGGGCATCACTCCTCCTTTCCACTTCACATCCACCCAGTCAGTTTTCCCCTGATGTTTTCTAATCTTCAAGTATTCCCTGAAGAAATGTGATACTTTTCTTTAAGTGCTACCAAAACTTTGTCCATCCACAGATACAATTTAGCAAACCTTGTATTCAATTATAAGGTATATGGAAATATCTTCAAAACACCACAGCTGCCGTAAACATGATTGACATTTTAATGTTTAGAATCCTAGCTTGAATATTTACTGTAGTCTCTGAGCCGCATGGGTAGAGTCCTCAAGCTCAGAGGATGCTGGTGAGGGATCCATCTGGTACACAGTACCAGACTTTGCATGAATGTACTGAGAAAAAAGAGAGGGTATTCTTTAACTAGAGATGCAATTCCCAGAAATAGCAGGGAGAGTGCATGCAAAGCAAGAAAAAAGGTGATGGGTCAGAGTCAACTTACAATCAAAGTTTCCCTATGCCAATTTCACAGTCGCCAAATGAGTTCAGTGGATGAAATAATAAGCTAAGTACAGTTTCGGAAAAATACTGTATTGAGAAGTTGATGAGTATCCATCGCTGCATGTGGCGATCGATACACATGCAAACCAAATTTACCCACGGGTATGAATAAAGCAACCTTGACCTTGACCTTGATACTCGCCACAATACTTTATTTCACTATGTGAAAACCCACATTTGAATGAATCAACATACCAGCATGTTCCAGTGATTTTTGTTCACGTGGACAAATTACAGGATTCCGTAAAGTTATCAAAGTTTACCTACAGCATGAAAAAAACAATGTTGCATGATGATTTTATGAACATGTTAGTTAGCTGTCCACCTATGATAAGTATAGTTAAGCAATAGATCACGACAGGCTGTGGTATGTGCTCATTATACCACTGTTAAGGGGCGTTGTTCGGCCCGACGCGCAGCGGAGGGCCGGCGACCCGTTGTATAATATAGTTTATACAATGGTGGACCTAAATCCAGCGATCTGATTGGTTCCCAACTGTTGCATAATGAGCATATACATAACTGCTATGACGCCCGATCATTTTGTGAAAGTTTGCATATCACTCCGCGCCTGGAAGTAGAAACAGTTACAAAGTAAAACATATGTTGGATGATGGAGAGTGTGTAAATGTTGTTACTCCGGGAGTGAGCAAGGCGATGGAGAGACTAACGAAAGCTTAGGCACACGGCGAGTGAACTGCTCCATAGGATAAATTGCCGGCGAACCGCTCTATCGGAGCCTTCTCTCGGAGAGACGCTAAAGTGTGTTGCATAGCGACCGTCGATGCATAGCGGCAGCCAGGAGGGACTACTTTTTTGTATTCTTTAATTAAACGGCTATTTTGACTTTCTTGGTTTCTTTTGTATGTAGTGTGTCTATGTAGTGTGTCTATGACTTTCGTTTCGCCATAATAGTAAATGTTGTATAAAAGCAATAGATCACTTCAGTCAGTGGCATGTAAATAATAATAATAATACATTTAATTTAGAGGCGCCTTTCAAGACACCCAAGGTCACCTTACATAGCATATAGTCATCATACATTTTTAAAAAAAACAAGACATTGTGGAAAAAATAAATAAATAAATAAACATAAGCAATAAGAATTGTTGAAGGGGGTCGCCGGCCCTCCGCTGCGCGTCGGGGCCGGACAACGCCCCTTAACAGTGGTATAATGAGCACATACCACAGCCTGGCGTGATCTATTGCTTAAATATATAACAGCACAATATGTGTTGCAGAAAGGAAATTAGTGTGCAATAACACTTAAAACGCACTTATCCTTTACGACATCTAAATGACACATCAAAATGGTACCACTTTACTTGAGGTCTAAAAAATGTATTCATTATACTGTAATAGTGGTGTCATGAAAGCCAGTTCTGTGACATATCCTGTCACACAATTATCTAACCAAGTGCTAGAGTTTGTCTGTAACCTTGCACATCTAATTGTAATAATGATTATGTCATCAGGTCAAAAAGAGGTGGATTTTCTGTGTATGATAAGTTTTCATGACAAAGTTCATGACAAGAGTCATGTCACTCTTATGTAGATACCTTCAAATAAAGTGTTACCTTCTCATCACAGTTATTTCATGCACTGTAGTAATTACCCATCACGCAACACACCGTAAAATGCACAAACATACACTGAACATATTACCTTAGGTAAAGTGTGGCGACGTGTAGTAGCTCTGTCACCAAATAAAAGTACACCTGCGGTGTAATAATCCATTAAGTAAATGGTGTCCACCACGTTGTACGTGAAGGCACTGAGATGCATCAATCCCTGAGTTATCTGATAAACACAACATAATGTTTGATTAGCATCAGCACACAGCATCACCATATGAACACAAACTAGTTTCTTTGGCCATTGAAATTAATAACGAAGTTATGGCCTACTGTTGGCTTATCATGAGATCACCACTGGCTTCATCTCAGTGGTTTTCCATGTACAACAGAAAGAAAGACAGGTAATAACAAAGAGGGATAGTATGTCTGTCTATCTGCCTGCCTGCCTGTCTGTGTGTGTGCGTGTTGTGATATCCTTAAGTGCCAAGGTATCACCACAGTTTTAATGTACTTCAACTGATGTCTTTATTCCAACTGTGGACAAACGCAGACAACAAGCTCTTGGCTAAACTTCTTGCTCTGCCTATTGTTCTGTACTAGCTTGTTTCTTAGCTCCAGAACGTTAGCCCCCTTTATAGGATATATTAATGCTTGCATGTTAATGATTTTTCACATTGACATTATTACGTGTGTGTGTGTCTGTGTCTGTGTCTGTGTGAGTTAATGGAGGTCTTCAGTCCTCCAAATACATCAGTTTGAAGGACTACAAATTGAAAGACAGATGGAAGAGCTTTTAATATGCCTACCTCTCCTGTCAACCACAGGTGGGGTCGTAGACACCGTAGATCAGTGTGGTGGATGAAGAGGCTCCGACCCTTCACTTGGGATGGCAGGGTTGCAACAATTATCTCTGTTCCCCTCTTTTTTCACAGCAAGTTTAACTGAAAGTCAGAATTAACATTGAAATCCATGTAGCAATTAAGGTCTATGATCTATGGTTTAAGTGTACGATGTGAAATGTGAGGTTATATTAGTAATTATATTGCATCCTCATTGTCTCTACCTAGGGCAATGAGGAGGAAAAAAAACATTTATCTTACGCCTGTCCTTTATCTTACACCTGTCACTTAAAAAAACGTCACATTACTTACTTGTGCATCTTCAACCCGTTGATTCTGCTCCACTTTTATGATCTTCTTGGTTTTGGTTTTGGTCTTGGGGTTTGGAAGGTTTTTTGGAGGATTGAAATATTTTGACTTGCGCTTTGAACTGCCAGAAGAGGTGTCCCTCTTACACCATTGCTCTTCTGGGTCATCTTCCAGCTTAACAGAGCTTTGAAGGTTTCTCTCAAGTACATCAATTGGCAGGCTTTGTTGAATCACATGTTCAACATACCTCCCCTGCACTGAGGCAAACATTTTAGAGACAAACTCTGCAGGTCTAAGGTATTTTCTTTTACACAGAATGCTGTGTTTCACCAACCTAAACCATAGTTCGACATGGCAGTTGGTTTCCCGTGTTTTGCAGCATGTTCCTCTTTTGATAGATCCTTTAGAGTGCCTTGATAGATCAGCGGGTAATACACCACTCCACAAGGGAAAGATGCCCACCCATAGCAAGCGAAAATCCTAAATGAGACCTCCATTATGTATCATTTATATCTCTAGATAAAAATGAGCACCAATCGAGACCAAAGTGCATTTTCTCATACTTCTCGATTTGAACTCCTGAGATATGGACACTGTTTAGTCTCACAGTGATCAATGTTTGAGTTCTCAAAATGATCTTAGTGGCATCTCTATTATAGAGTCTCAGCTCTGTCTTTCAGTGATCACTGTTTGAGTTCTTAAGATGATCTGACTCGCATCTCTTTTATAGAGTCTCAGTTCTGTCTTTCAGTGATCACTGTTTGAGTTCTTAAGGTCATCTCATTGGCATCTCTTCTATATTGTCTCCACTGACAGAAAAAGATCATTAAAAGCTCTCAAAAGTGTCTCAATATGAGAAACAAATTGCAGTTAAGTCTCAGTGAGAGATACCTGATCAGTCTCACTGTGCTCTCAAATGAGTCTTAATGTGATATAATTGGATGATAATATAACATTAAGAATGCTAGATGCAGGCAATTTAAAGAACCAGACATGGACAATAGTACGATATGGTGTACAACACGAGATGTAAAAACCAATTTAAATGAAGTGACAATTAGAAATATGTTATCTTGTACTGTACATTTCTTTTATTATTTTTTGTTTCATACCTTTCCCATAATGTCTTGATGTGACACTCGGTGTAAACAGAAGCATATCTAAAACTTACAATGCCAGGCATAGAGGTCAATTCAATGAAAATAACATTTCCCATTACATGCTCAAGAGAAACTGCTACTGTATTTACAGAGGTTTCAAACAGAGGCACAACATTAAAGCAGGTACCATTTGTGACACTATCTATAAGTAAAGTAATTCATTACACATTCAAATTCATTAATAAGAGCCCATTTGACACCAGACTGTTCAGACGTAAGGAAGAACTCAACCTGTCCATATTTTAGCTCTGCTCCACAAACAACTGTACAATTGTTTCTTCTATTGTGGCCTTTCCCATAATGTCTTTTAACTTGTGCCCTATCATATCTTCTCACTGTTTTAGGATCAATACAGTGACCAGCATGTCTTTCCAAGGTAGTCATGTGAATTTCCTGTAACTGAACTTCACTTGACGCTCCAAAAAGTTATATTCTTTATATCATTGTTTTCCTGACCAAAACTATGGTCCTTAGTCATCAGAGTGTAAAATGTAGCTATGTCATTAACTGGCTTTATGGTTTGTGAAATAACAGGTATAGACTGAACTAGTTTGACTGCAGAGACCATCTGAATTGGTATATTCTGAGTACCATGTATGAGCCTCAACAAATAGCCGTTTTAGGTATGTAGCAAAAGTTTCATATAATTTGTTCATTACGTGACATTCACAGTGTAAACAGAAGCATATCTAAAACTTCTCAATTGTGTTTGGAAAATGAGCTGCAAACACAATGCCAGGCATAGAGGTCAAGTCAATGAAAATAACCTTTCCCATTACATGCTCAAGGGAAACTGCTACTGTATTTACAGAGGTTTCAAACAGAGGCACAACATGAAAGCAGGTACCATTTGTGACACTATCTCTAAGCAAAGTAAAATCTGCACATTCAAATTCATTAATAAGAGCCCATTTGACACCAGACTGTTCAGACGTAAGGAAGAACTCAACCTGTCCATATTTTAGCTCTGCTCCACTTGAAAAAACAACTGTACAATTGTTTCTTCTATTGTGGCCTTTCCCATAATGTCTTGATGTGAGATAATGTCTCTTAACTTGTGCCCTATAATATCTTCTCACTGTTTTAGGATCAATACAGTGACCAGCATGTCTTTCCAAGGTAGTCATGTGAATTTCCTGTAACTGAACTTCACTTGATGCTCCAAAAAGTTTTATTCTTTTATCATTGTTTTCCTGACCAAAACTATTGTCCTTAGTCATCAGAGTGTAAAATGTAGCTATGTCATTAGCTGGCTTTATGGTTTGTGAAATAACAGGTATAGACTGAACTAGTTTGACTGCAGAGACCATCTGAATTGGTATATTCTGAGTACCATGTATGAGCCTCAACAAATAGCCGTTTTTGTCTTCGAAATGGAAACATGAGTGAGTCCATAATGGACCAAGGGCCCTGACACTGTCGGCCAAGTGAACTAGGAGGTGCACATTTGCAGTGAGGTACCGCTCACCATAAAGATCACACATTTGAGAACAGAAGTTCCACAACAGTTTCTCAGCATGATCAACCATTTCCACAGATATGGATTCCATCAACAGAATGAAAATGGCTTCACTTAGGAGGAGGAAGTGATTGTAGTACGCTGTTGCAAGGATACCACGGAAAACAACAGGTCCATAAAAGAGCAAAATATCACGATATTCTGATGCTTTAAAAAACATTCTGTGTGATAACACTGATCGCGGATACCTCGTTAAAGATGGAGGGGAGAGATCTTTTAATCTCTGGTCTATTTCCTTACTATGTTTTGAGATGCTGAAAGGCTTACAAGAAAACTCTGGAGAAAACCAGAGAGCCATCAAAAGGCGCATCACTCCCAGAAGAGCTGAGTGCATGTAATCAATGCCAGTGCCTTGAATTAACTTATAACTTTTTAGTTTTCTAAGCACACAGGGACCCTTCACCCCTTTTACAGTAGTTTTGGTGTCATCTGCAATTTTAGCATCAAGGTCAAACCCTTCATCTGTGCGTGGTGGCCCTTTTGGATCTTCAGTTATGAATGGAAATGCATGAACATGTCCCCTTTCCCCAGTCTTCACAGTTTCCCCAGGCTGTTCACATTTATGACATCCATATTTCCCATTGTATTGCACTGAATTAAGTACTAACGCCTTGGCAGGCAAGTCACATGTTCCTGCAATAGTTAGCACTTTAGACACAAAGGGTTCAGATGCCTCTGCAGGTTGCACAAGGATTCCATCATCTTCAAGTTTTCTCAGTGTGTCGCTTAGTGGTTTAAGAAAAGTATGCATGGATGGTTTTGAATCACCATACCAAAGCCCAGCAAATATCATATTTTGTCTTTTTGTGCGTTCAATGAAGCTCAGTTCGTTAATGACACAATAAAAAGGCCACACTGAAAACTTAGATGATCTGAAAACAGGTACCCCATCTGTGTTCCAAGTAAGGGATATGTTATTAGGGTTACTAAGAGGACCACCCTGATCTACAAGCTATTTGTAAATGTCTGCATCATATATGTCTTCAATGTTGTTTGGATCTTTTTTATTCCGGCTGAATCTAAAGTTAAGCTTCTCCTGAAAACCAGGTGTAAGAAAAAATGACCTTATTTGAGCATCAATTGGAACCTCAATGAAATATGAGGAGGATCCTTCTTCTGACACACTAGTCGCACAAGACTGACATTGCAACTGTTCACCCTCTATGGACACAAAACATTTACTGCAATATTTATGTAAAATAGGGGATGAAGCAGACTGAGAAAAAAAATAGTCTTTGAACTTCTGTACACTGTTCAAGCGATCTGTATTCAGACAATGGGGACAAAGCAATTTGCACAATTTGAGCAAGTCGCTAAGGGCCGTATCAGTTACTTTATGGCAGTTCACATAAGCCATGATAATCAAAAGGCACTCTGGAACAGTTATCGATGCATTGTCATACAAAGGCAAGTCTGTTTTGTCCTCGCAAGTTGACTGTGCACTCCCCTCATCTAAACCGTCTTCAAATCCTTCACAGAAGGTAAGTCCTCCATCATCAAAAATCCAATCGGCGTTATCAGGGAGCACTTCTGGTTCATTATCATTGCCCTGCAGTTCAGTTAGGACATCAGAAGGAATTCCAGAGACTGATGTGAAGTTGGAGGCTGGCGGGCCTCCGCTGGGACAGTGGGAGGATGGTCCTTCTCCGTTCGGGGCCCTATGTGGGGATGGTTCATTTCCGGCCCCTTGTGTCGAATGTCCATCGTCTGTAAGAACCACACGAGGAAAAGAAACAGCTAAAGCAAAAGCTTTACCCACTCCCATCTGCATAAGCCATTTTAAGATTGTATTGACAATAGCAAAATTTTATAAAATTGACATATGGACAGTCATCATGTGAGACACAATAATTGGAAACTGATAAACAGGAATATAGTATCTTAAACTTCAATGATTGCAAACTGGGGGACATGAATGTCTGCAGAGGGATGTGGTTGTGTGTGTGCACTCTCCCCACCTGTTTGGCTGAGTGTAGCAGATAGGAGGCAGTCTGGTCTATTCAATGAAAAGTTTTACACATGGCTGAGGAGATAATCTAAACTCACGTTTCATACCTTAAACATGCTCTGTCCTCTCCCTACCTGTGACAGGGTCTGTGTGTGGACTAAATATTACAGGTTCAGTGATTCTCAGAATTAAATCAAAATTAATTAAGGGCCGATGTCTCTCCTTTGCACTTGGAAACCCAGAACCTCAGTCACACCCACACAACTTACTTAAAGATGGCTCATTAGTTCCCAATTGGACAATGGCAGCTGCAGGGCGGGATGGCTGTAAGGGGGAAAATAATGTATTAAAATAATATCTGCTGCAGCTTTGCCCAAATATGCCAGGCCATGCCACTCACCAATTGTGCAGTCCGTCTTGGTCGTTTATTTTTTTCTTCATGACAATTCCTCCTCCATCTTTTTCCATCTTTTGGTCTTGTCATCTTCACACCCCAATAACATTACTAGTAAAGAAATACAATTTGGAATATAGTGTTGAAAAAAGTATTTGGATATAGTTTGCCACACAGAGGGAGACCGGTCAGTTTAGACAATAGGAAAACAATGGATCCTGGTTCAGGTTCTGACCCAGAGGAAACTGTAAATGTATACAGTACATATGACGGACCGCAGCCCTACAATTATGAGCCCGTTATGTGTCCCAGAGAGCAGGGAGAGAATTCATGGCCAGAGGAGAGAGATTGAGCAGCGGTGCCAGGACAGCTTATACGCATAGCTAACATATGAAATACTGTACTCGCATCACAATATTTTACAGATTGCTGTCGTGTATCTGGCAATAAAAAAAACCTAGTATTGGTCATCTACAGGACTGAGTATTAATAGCCTACTTAACAATAACTGTCCGTCCACACCAGAAGCGAATTGAGCGACCAAATCGCCGGAAGTCATTCACTTTCTATGGGCAAGAGTGACCAGAGCGACCAAAGCGACCAACGCTACCAGCGGCCAAAGTTGAGCGACCAGAGCGTCAAAAAGAAGTTGAAAACTTTTTAACTTTATGCAAATGACTATTATTCGCTTCAGCGACCAAACACTGACAGCCAATCGGAATGTAGACGCTCTTCGCTTGCGTGGATCCCAGGGAACATCGGCAGGCACTTTGGTTCCTACCTACCTTTATTCACTCACTGAACAAAATGTCGGCTGAAGTATTAATCGCGGCTGTAACTGGGCACCCGGTGTTGTACGAACCCACCCTTTTTCAGTTCAGAGATCGAAACGCCATAGTGGTTTGGATATCAAGTGATGATAAGCGGGAGTATTTATAGGCTACATCTAGAACGTTCGTATTTAAGCGGGAATCATTATAATTTGCTCTACATGCCACCAATCTAACCAACCAATCGCGTGTAGCATGCTTTAAACAAAACCAAAAAAGTATTTGAAATCGTCACATAAACAAACTAATCAACAAGACGAGGGATAAATGACAGGGGATATATCTCTTGTCTTTTATCCCTCTATTCCCCACTATTCACGGAGCCTGAGGTGAATAATTTTTAATTAAATAGTCTAGATAGATAGATAGTCAAGTCTTTATTAATACCAAACGACACAAATCGTCGGGAATCCATTTAGGTGGTTCGTCCCACACAGGACAGTAGCCTACAATACCACACAGAACAAGTCTGACTGGATAATACACACAATACATCACATTAAAACTAGACACGCGTTGATAGATAGATAGACAGAAAGGCCTAGATAGATAGATAGATATGTTCCATTATTTGCCTTGCGGAGCGAACCAGTCCTGTGCACGTATGCAAATTAGCCATGTGTCCCAATGTCTATTTGTTTTGAATGCGACGAATGAGTGCAGATCATGATTTGCAGATCCAGATCAGTGAAACATATTTTAACTACTACAGCACGCAGGGTTTTTGGTTCTCGGTTGTAATTAGCCTACATTTTAGGATTTTTTTTATATTGGGGGGAATCACTGTCCTACTTGTTGTCGAAGCGCTTTATCGAACAAGCAAAACCGTCTCGGCAATATGGCCAAGGTGTATGGGAGAGTTCACTATTTGATATGGCTGTCTGTAGGGCCTACTAAACGCATACGGCTCCTTTAAATGCGTCTGCATAATTGAATTGTACGTCATGAGCGACTTGAGCGACCAAAGCGAACAGAAAAATTCGCAGCGAAACTTTGTGAGCGACCAGAGCGTCTTTGACGCTTTGGTCGCTCCTGGTGTGGACGTACAGTAACAGAAACTAAAGTTTGTTTACGTCCTGTCTCATACTCGTTAATATCCGCCCACACTAGGCTGCATCCGAATACTCGTACTTGCATACTATATAGTATGCATTTTGTAGTATGCGAAAAATCTAGCGCGTCCGAATACTCTAGTATGCATTCTGTAGTACGGAAGTCGTTTCCGAATGCATACTACCGCCAAAGTGAACCACGGACCACACTACGCTATCCCACAATGCAACCGGAGTCTGGTAACAAACGAAGAAGAGATGGCTGACCCGACACCACCAACAGCGGCTTTTTATTTGTGTGTGTGTGTGTGTGTGTGTGTGTGTGTGTGTGTGTGTGTGTGTGTGTTCAATAAAAAAGGAAAAATTAACTTCAATCGTCTTTTTCACGGAGTAACAAATAACTGTAAATGTATTATTATTATTCCAAAAAAATTACTTACCAAATGTCCACATATATACAACATAACCTGCCGGTAAGTCGCTCTACGAGATGACCGACGACGACGCCTTCTAGCAGAGATATCCATTTCAAGAGCCATTCGCGTAGAAAGAGACTTTTTTATTTAATAGCAACGATAACAAGACGGAAAACAGGTACATTTTGCCGCCATCTGGGGGGAGATACGTCATCTCCAAACATCCGGTGGAGTTTCGGCGGCGTTCTACGCATGTCTGTAGACCGTACTACACAGTCAAGTGTAGTATGGTCAAGTAGTAGACACTAGACAGAAATAGTATGTACTAGGTATTCGGATGCAGCGCGTGTCTCCCGCTGCTGCTGACAGCGGTCCTGATGAAGCGGTGGACGCTGAAGGCACCGCACCGGGTGAGAGTCGCGCCTGGTTCTTGATAATAATCCTCCGGTCTAAAGTGCGCCACACACGACCGCGTTTTTCGTTGCTAACGCAGCGGTCAAGTCCAAACAGGCAGCGGCGGGCTGCGGATTGTTGTCATTGCGTATTCCAAGCACACCGAACGTCATTGGATGAATCAAAAGACGACGCAATTACGTCATCACGTTTTGTTGGAAGACGAAATGTTATTGGATGCGTCCGCCCTTTGCCCCGTCAAAATTAACTGAAGGAAGAAATTGTTGGTGCTGCAAACTTTTCCTCCGTTGGCTCCGTGTGGCAAACATTCAGGTAAGTGTCATTATTTACATTAGTTGGTCATCTGTAAAACGTGACGAGTCGACTAATGAAATTTATTTTGACTTTGTTTGAAACGTTTAACCGTCGTAATGTTCGCGTCGTTCCCTCGCAGCCATATTAATGAGCTCCTCATTAATATGGCTGCAGTGTTGCGCACACAATCAAACAAAAGTGTTGGGGCCAAATTAAGCTTGACATAACTGATGTGTATATCCCATATGAATTCATTAAAGCGTTTCCAGACCGTAGGTTGTATTTTTGTTTTACATTAGTCTTGGACGAAATATCGCCCTTTTGGCCAAAAGTGTCGCGAGATTTTTAAGGGAGGGAAAAGGAGGGAGAGGATCCTCTGCACGCGCCCAATTAAGCTAGCGCTAACGAGCGAGGAGCAGCTTCCACCGAATTCGGTGCGATCGTTATTGGTCTTTCCGTTGCAACGGAGGAGAAAATCCGGGTGAAGGAGCTTGGACCGGACAAGCAAGTTACTTTATTCTCTCTCAGGAACTAGAAAACTATGTTATCCATCATTTCTAAAGCATGAATGGAACTGTATACAACTGAAAATTGTTCTTTAACGTTACTTGATTTATGCTTGTTGCTTGCCAAAAGAACGGCCAGTATCAAGCAAACATGTTCCACAGTAGTCTTTTACAAATGAAATTACAGGTGATAAAAGTGTGTGTGCATGTGTGTGTGTGTGTGTGTGCTTAAAAGACTGTATTAATCAGTGACGTGCGGTGAAGTCTGTAAGTGGGTAGGCACTGAGTTATGAAAGCCAGATTACCTCATTTATTGTTTAGGCTAATAGGCTACGTGACAACAGTAGGCTATGCACAAGCGCGGCGCACAATCCGTTTGAAACGAGCGAACAATTTCGGTCCCTTTTTCTGCAAGAGTGCATCGAGTGTTGGCATAGGCCTCCCTTTTGCCAGTAGCTCATTTTTGCTAGTAAAGTTGAGTTTAGAGAAATTTCTTAGCTCTAAAATATCGGTAGATGTTGCTGCTGTCATTTTAACTTTTTGAGTTTCGCGGGGATTACGTGTAGCCGGTGTAATGACGTCAGCTGCGCAAATGTCCAGTAATATCTCGATTTCGATTGGTCCATGTTTGATACGTAGCGTAGATGATTACTGGCATAACATATTTACGTACAAAGGTACAGCAGAGTTGTGCCTTTCGGCGTAGATGTTAAAGAATACAGGATCGAAGTGCGCATGCGCCACATTAGTTTTTCGTTGCCGTTCACAATGAATGGACAGTAAAGGCACTGCTTATTCTACCGGTTTTTGTATTTGATGTTGCGTAACTGATACAATTGTCATCGTAACGTCTAAACAATTGGAATAACGTATATATTGCATATATAAAACACAAGAATACTCGGTACAAATACAAGTTTATTAAGTAAAATTATTTAATAAACATTTTTACGTTTGAATTTTGTCAGGGTAGGCAGTGCCTACCTTGCCTACCCTGACTGCACGTCACTGGTATTAATTAGTGAAGTGGATTTGGTAAATGGCTGATTATTTGACCTAACTTGGTTAGTTTTAGTAACCCCATATTTATCTATGTTTTTATTATTTCAGAATGGACACGACAGGGAAGAGACGGCGAACTCTAACAAAGAAAATGCAGCCAGTTTCCCCCCCTACCCAAAATGAGGAATCTGGTAAGCTTAATTGCTTTTTTTAATATAAGATATATAGATTACAGTATGTTGGAAACCGGGGAGAGGGAAAAGGAACATATTTGTACTAATCACGAATCAGAACGGTATTGTCAAACAGTCCAGGACAGGGGGATCTTCAACAGGGGACCTCAGTGCTCCTGGGCCCCTGGAGGGATGCGTTTTATTATTGTATAAACGAATTGACCTTGATTAGCCTAGTATTTCTTTGCATTTGATGTATAATGATGATGTACTACCTTGCTTATTGTAAGTCGCTTTGGATTCAAAGCATTTGCCAAATGCTTAAATTGTAGCAGATCTACAAGTTTGTTAATTTTCAGCAAAAAGTTTTGGTGTAGGGGGAAAAAATCTCAGAGTTCTCAAAGAAAAAACATTACTCCTACATACAGATTACCTTTTTTAAATGGGCATGATGCTTTTTTTTTTTACAAATGAAATGTGAATTTTAATCAACTGCCCAAAAAAAAGAGAATAAAATTCAACATTTTTTCCCTGTGTGTCTGTCTTTTCAGGTTATTTTGCATTTGTTCACTTTGAAGATGATGCTACTGCAAAACATTTTAAACCCTCAAGCATATTAGTAGGCAGCAAACGAAAGTCCAGTCCTTCGACTCCTGGACCTTAAAACGGGAAAAAAAGTTTTAGCTAAGTGGTCTGACGGCAAATTTTACAAAGCCACTGTTGAATATGTATCTCAGACAGAGACCCCAGTCAGAAAAACACCAAAGCAGACACCAAAGCAGGCTTTTATAAACCAATTTTTAGGGTCTCCTCCTGAAAATGTGTCAGCAGCATCATCAGGGTCTTCACCTGACACTATAATAATACAGAGGAGCCCTCTGCCAGAATATGGGGAAGAGATCAGTCCAGGACCATTGACGTCACCTCACTTGGCCAGCAGAGATGGACGTTCGCCTCACGGTGCTGGTGGTAGGGCTCCACGTTATATTGTTATCCTATCATTATCGACGTATGACCATGCTCAAATCAAGTGTCAGACCCAGTAGCTCTTGAAATCACTAGTGACATTGACTTGTTATGTTTTTTTTATAATTCTATTGCATCTCTTAAAATATTGAATATGAAGTATCTATATCTAAATATTTGGCATAAATTAATTTTGTCCATATTGTGCAGCTCTAGCCAGGAGAAGCCCACCATCATCGCACAGGGCCAGTGGAGGCGGACCATCCCTTAACTGGGCCAGTGGAGTCTCACCTCCCTCCCACGGGGCCAGTAGAGTCTCACCTCCCTCCCACGGGGCCAGTGGAGTCTCGCCACCCTCCCACGGGGCCAGTGGAGTCTCGCCTCCCTCCCACGGGGCCAGTAGAGTCTCGCCTCCCTCCCACGGGGCCAGTGGAGTCTCACCTCCCTCCCACGGGGCCAGTAGAGTCTCACCTCCCTCCCACGGGGCCAGTGGAGTCTCACCTCCCTCCCACGGGGCCAGTGGAGTCTCACCTCCCTCCCACGGGGCCAGTAGAGTCTCGCCTCCCTCCCACGGGGCCAGTGGAGTCTCGCCACCCTCCCACGGGGCCAGTAGAGTCTCACCACCCTCCCACGGGGCCAGTAGAGTCTCACCTCCCTCCCACGGGGCCAGTGGAGTCTCGCCCCCCCTCCCACGGGGCCAGCGGATATGGATATTCGACACAAGGGGCCGGTGGTAGGGTGGCACATTATTTAGTTATCCTATCATTATCAAGGTTTGCATACTCAAATCATAAGTGTGGGAACCCAATAGCACTCTAAATCAAGAGTGACATAGACTTGTTCTGTTTTTTTAATTAATGTAATATTAATAGTAATAGTGATAAATACTGACCCCCCCCCTAATGTTCACCCCTAGCCAGTGGACTGGGACCTGACTGGGGCAGCAGACTGGGACCATCTGACTGGAGAAACACACCTCTGTACTATGGGTAAGCTTAATTGTCACAAGTCACCCGTTGTCAGCCTGCTGGTTGGTCCCTGACTGACCAACCAGCAGGCTTATTCTGCCTTGTCCCGCCTTGGTTCCACCTTATGGATGTTGACATTTCTAAAACATTATTTTTGGAGAAAATAAAAGCATGATATACCTAGTCACTATACTGCACCTGGAATGTTCCTCTTTACTGACACCAAGTTTAAACAAGAATTTAATACACAGAGTAGTTATGTTTTATCTGTCTTGTGCAAGAGGCAAAAATAGGTAAAACATTTCATGACACCGCCAACACCACTGGTTTGTCCCCCGACAGAGTCCATGCAGCATTGGAAACAGCCTATGGTGAGACTGGCACTTGTCCATCAGCTTACAGTGTTGGAGCAGCCGGCCCGTTGCCATATGGTCCATCACCTGACGGAGGACATGCATCTGACCCACCACCTGGTGATGGCAATCCAGCCGGCAGAAAAGCGGCCAGCCCACTGCACTACTGGAGAGAATTAGGCAGCTCATCAGATCAGAGCAACGTCCCAACAGCTACTGAGTGGACACCTTGCGATGGATGTAAGAAGGAGTTTGACAAGCTCATCTGTCAGAAGAGGGAAGTCGATGAGGTCGCCTCAAAAATAGGCAAGTCATCTATGTTCATTTCATTTGCTTGTTTTCTGTTGCTTTGTTTACCTAGTGATGAGACCTCCTAATAATGAATCTATTTGTGCCATTTCCATTTCTTAGACCCGGGCCAGCTCCAAGAGATCCAGAATCTCATCAATTTAATTGGACAGAGTCATCGCGATCAGGAGTCAGACAGCACCAACCCTTCTGCAACATCAGGCCATCAGGAACTGTTTCCTGACAGCGGCTTGTTTGTCTCTTCCTTCCGACTTGCTGCTATGCACCAGTCAGCGAGACAGGACTCAATGTGTCTGTTTCACTCACTGTTTGACCACTTCTTCACTGTGGAAGAGTGTCAGAAATCTGTTGCTTTTGGTCGCCATGGCAAGCCCCCAGAAGGAAAGAAGCTGCTTGAAAGGGAGAAGGTGGACGGAATTCTAAGTAAGTTATTCCCCCTTTTAAAATACAATGTTTAAATATAAATATTATTTATGGTAAATGGTCTCTATTTGTATAGCGCTTCACAGTATAGATCACATTCTCACACACACACACACACACACACACACACACACACACACACACACGGATGGCGTAAAGGCTACACAAAGCGCTTGGTTAGAAGAAAATTGTAATATTATGCTGCATAAAGATAAAAGTCGGTCTTTGGAGTCATTTGTCAAAAGAACTCATTCAAGTTTTACATGTTTTTGTCTTGCAGCCTATGTCCTGAGATGTGCAACCATGCCAGGTTGGACAAAAATTGATGACAGCAAACTGAAGAAGGCCTTCATAAACAAATGTAGGGCCAGAGCAGGAGAGAACAGCAGTAGACCTGAATGCACTCCTTAGCAATGGTCGCTGTTTGTTGAGTTGTTGGTGATGTTCCCTTTCCCCAGTCTTCAGTTTCACCAGGCTGGACTTTTTGTCCCGTTTTATTGCACTTAGCAGGCAAGTCCCTGCAACAGTTAGTACTTTACATAGAAACCTGTCTCTGCTGGTTGCACAGGTTATTTATTTTTATTTCAAGTGAAATGTTTGGTTTTATATTTTATATAAAGTGTACAAGTGTTTTAATGTGCCCCAGTTTAACATGTCCCCTTTCCCCAGGCTTAAAGGTATAGTTCGGTATTTTTGAACCTGGGCCTTATTTCTGTCATGGGGTGCCTTAATCTACTAATTGGTAGCATTTTGGTGAAGATCGGCGTAGTTTTGACGCTGTTCAGACCATCGCGATCGAGCGTATATCCATATGACGGGAGTAAGCCGGGCACAGACAATACAGCCTCTAAATAAGTCATTAGGTCTTTATTTCACCAATGCTTTAAGATGAATGAAGGAATGAACGCGTGCTACCGCCCCGTTAGCTCAGAGTGAGCTCAGAGCTGCCGTGTTGTTATTATTGATCCGGTTCACTTGGGACCAGCTGTGCTCTAGCGCCCCCGTCGATGACGTCATCCCAGGTGAACCGGTTGTAGAAAAGCCTCAATAACAACAACACGGCAGCTCTGAGCTAACGGGGCGGTAGCACGCGTTCATTCCTTCATTCATCTTAAAGCATTGGTGAAATAAAGACCTAATGACTTATTTAGAGGCTGTATTGTCTGTGCCCGGCTTACTCCCGTCATATGGATATACGCTCGATCGCGATGGTCTGAACAGCGTCAAAACTACGCCGATCTTCACCAACATGCTACCAATTAGTAGATTAAGGCACCCCATGACAGAAATAAGGCCCAGGTTAAAAAAAAAAAAAACTATTCCTTTTAAAGGGGGCCTATTATGCTTTTCCGTTTTTTCCTTCTCCTATTGCGCTTTACATATGTTTTGGGGTATATAAATGGTTGGCAAAGTTACAATACCAGAAAATTCCCGCAAGGGGGAGTAAATTACTACCGCAAATCACTTTTACCGAGCTGCCTAGAAACGGCTCGTTGGGATTCTCTCCGCAGCTTTCTTTTACTTCCGGTACATGGTGACGTAAGCATGTACTTTTGCTGGGAGTCAATGGGAGAGCGTCATCAATCAACTTTTGCTGCGTTCCTGGACACGTTGGGGTCGGGGGCAACGATCAGAATGGACCGAAAGACATAATACTATATATATATATATATATATAACTTTGTTTGGACACCACCAATTGATCTTCAAGGCAATTCTGCAGTTCCCGCACAATACAGGAATGTATGTAAAAATCAAGTTCAACATCTGACCTAGGGAGGGCAGTACTACGCTGATCAGCGTCTAAACTGCCGGAATCAGTCAGAAGAATAGTTAGATTTCGCTGTTCCCGCCGCCCAGCAAGTTTTTGTTAACAATGGTTAGAAAGTGTTTTCTTGGTTGTGAAGGGACCTCTCCCTTGTATGGTTTGCCAAAGGCAGAGCCTTCACGTAGCCGTTGGCTAGATTTCATTTTTAACCCTATTCCCCCGACTTTACCAAGCCTTTTTCTGTGTCGCCTCCACTTCACGGATGGCTGCTTCAGCAACCTGCGTTTGTTCAGCAATGGATTTGCGAAACTGCTAGCTCTTAGGGAAGATGCTGTTCCAACACTTTGTGGCCCAATGGGTGAAGATGCCTCTCAACATGTAAGTAAACCTATAGTGATAATAACAAAAGTGGCTGTGTTGTGTGTGTGTAAGCTTAATGTTAGTTGGGGTATTTACCCTACCATTTCCTACCATAAAATAATCCATTCTGTAGCTAGCTGCTAGTCTTGTCGTGAGGCTGGTTAATCTTCCACATTTTTCGCGGGATCTCAAACTACAATTCTAAACTGTCTGAGAGCTAGCCTTAGCTATGTGAAGTGTTACTATTAGGTGGGTTAAATGGTCACAGTTCCTGTTTCAGATGTTGTTAGTGTGTACTGTGTAAATTCATTTTCGTCGTGATTTATGTGTGATAATTTTAGCAGGACTGCAGCGCCCATTATCGCCCCTTTGAACACGTCGGATGCCAGACTGACACGCCTCAGAGGATATCGACGGGAACCCAAACAAACTCACCGGTGGGAATGCATTCTGTGGGAATACAAAGTGCACGGTTGAAGTCGACATCAGTCGGCACACAGTTGTCCATGGGATCGCTAAAGGCACACGTAAGAAGCAAAGGTATGTAGCCACTGAGTTTTTAGTGTCTTAGTATGCAATCCATACGAAACTTAGAGCATCTTTTTCCTGTGTATTGGGATGTTGTATTTTTTTAATATGGGCTATGCATACGTTCATTTATGACATAATTACTTTCTACTAACAATTCGATAAAAACATCTGCTAAATAACTTCATAACCAAATAGGATATGATTTATATTTGCAAATGGCTTCTTGTATGTGTGATGGGAAACAAAGGTTTACTCTGCAGTGTTACTCAACAGGAAAAAACAACAGCTAAATTATTATTTCCGGTTTCTAATACGATTTGTTTCTGTTATTTGTAGCCATGCAGACACGGGTGTCTCCTGTCAGTGCAGACTTCGGAAAACAACCGCTCATTTGCAAGACTCACTGCTGACTTCAACCCCAATAAAGGGCCCAGGCTGGCGACCTAGCAAGAGACCACGGCTTGAGTTGGAGGAAGAGGAGGAGAGTGACTCCTCAAATGAATCACATAAAGATCCGCTGGACTCGACATACAACCCTGGTGACTCTGTTCTTACAGAGGAAACTGACGTCTCGTAGGTTTTTAGTATTGGCTGCATCGTACTAAAAGCAGCATTGGCTAGGGATTGGTAGCTACCAGTTTTACAGTATTTCTAATATTATTCTGCCTTATGTTTTCTGCCTTATGTTAGGTATGAGACACAGCCCACACCGAATGAGGCTAAGTATATTGTCTTTGAAAGCTGCCTCAAACAGCTGTTAGAAAACTGCCCCGTGTGTAAGGGAGGCTGTGATCTTCAACAGCGAAGGATCGGTACCTATGTGGCTTTCACTCAGAAATGTCTACACTGCAGCTACTTCAGACATTGGGAGAGTCAGCCCATGGCTGGAAATACCCCCATCGGCAACCTGCAACTTTCAGCTGCTACCTACTTCACAGGGTCCTCCTTCATCCAACTACAAAAGGTAAACATTTTACAATTATACAAATATGTGAAACTCACTACTGGACTTTTCTTAAACACCGCTTATGTGCCTTTCATGTAAAGGTGTGTGAGGCCATGCAACTCCAGATATTTCAGTATGACACCTTCAGGAGGCATGCAAGGAATTACATGGAACCGGCTATTGTTCACAAGTGGAAGATGGATCAGCAGCATCATTTCCAGCAACAGTTGCGCCTTGGTGGGTCAGTTGCAGTGGGAGGAGATATGAGGGCAGATTCTCCAGGTTTGTAGAAATGGGAAAGCCTGACAATTGAATAAGTAGTCTGCATTATGAAACATGTTGTCCCTTGAACGTGTGCTGTCAAGCATTCTGTAATACATTTTGTTTTTTTAGGGCACTCAGCTAAGTTTGGCAGCTACTCATTAATGAATCTGGAGAGCAACACCATTATGGACATTCAACTTGTTCAGGTTTGTTTCTCTGACATAAATATATTTGTATTATTATTTGAATATTACATGTGTGTGTGTGATTTGTCTCGTATCTTTTTTGTTTGATGCCCACTCACTACCAGAGCAATGAAGTAGGCGGCAGTTACCACATGGAGAAGGAGGGACTCAAAAGATGCCTAGATCATCTGGAGGCAAACGGATTTAAGGCGGATTACATTGTTAGACGCCATCCACAGATCCAGAAATATCTGAGGGAACGGAACATCACGCAGTTCTATGACGTCTGGCACTTTGAGAAAGGTAAAGTGTTTCACTAATTCATAGCCTACACTTTTAGTTAGTTACTTACAAATCTTCTAGGAACATGTTTGTGTTGTAAATAGGTTTGTCTAAGAAACTGGAGAAAGCATCGCACAAAGAAGACATTCTTAAGAAATGGCTACAGAGCATCAAGAACCATGTGTACTGGTGCGCTACGTCATCAACCACTGGACCGGAAAAAGTGGCAAAGTGGACATCGCTGCTAAATCACTTGCAAAATGTTCATGATCATGAAGACCCCCTTTTCCCCAAATGTCTGCATCCTGAACGAGCGTCGAGGGACCCCAACAAATGGCTACAACCTGGTATGTGCCAAATTAACATTACACAGAAAATCCACAGTGCTAAAATGATGCCACTGATATTTCACCATGTGTTATTTTTTCACTCAAGGGTCAGTTGCACTTCACAAAGCTGAGAAACTACTGCTTAACAAACGAGTCCTGAAGGATGTAGCAAAACTCAGCCATCATCGCTGGAGTCATTCCACAGTCTGATACTGCGTTTTGCTCCAAAGAATGTGGTTTTTCCCTTCATGGGAATGTTGTGCAGGTAATAATTTACACCATCTCGTAATTGTGAAAGCCATTGATTGGAATGATTGTCAGGCACACTCGGTGTTGTTGAATGGCTGTGCTTTTTTTTTTTTTACTATAGGTTGTATCTTGCATCAATGCACCACAACGAAAATGCTTCACGGGTGCAAGCTACGACTTCTGCAGGGCAGGCTGTTTATAAAGTTGTCTATCCAAAGGCGAAGATGGGGGAAGGTGTTGTGAAGCCCGTGAAAACAGATCCAACATTCCAAGATAATCTTTAAACACGCACGCGCACACACACAAATCAGTTTAGATTTGTTATGGCTACATTCATTAGTATGTTGATGCTATATCTTCCAGACTATGTACATGACCTCATGAGGCTGCTCATGGAGGTTTTTGAGGACCCAACATCATTTGACGAGGAAATGAAGACTATCCCCATCCCTCCAGACCTTTCAGCAGAAAATACACGCACTCCGAAGGCTGAGCTGGTTGCCCGTCACGTCTCCCGCTTCAATCTAGAGGTGGTCTGAAGCCTATGTAGTCACCAGGGGCCGGTATTTCAAAATGATCCGACAGGATTAATCCACCTGGATTGGATTAAATCCTGATCAGATCCTAAAAACGGGTATTTCAAAGCAAATCTGATCCTGAAGATTCAGATTCAGATTTGGCAATCCAATCCTGCCTTTGATCCGGATTAAAAGCTGCTGTTGAGTATTTCAAAACTTAAGTGGGAAATCTGGATCAGTTTGATCCTAAAAATCAGGATCACCCTGATCCCACCTCAGAGGTGGATTTGAGGGAGATTACATGTTAAGATTTGAACAGTTGAAGTGTAACTGCTCCCAAAGTTCTTTGTTTAATACAACTAAGCTTCACTGCTGTTTGATCAATGTTTATTTCCTTTTCACGTTCCTTTTTTTTTTCTGCAAACATGCACGCTGTTCACTGCAATGCTTTAACAAATCGGCGTCAGAAGTGCAACACAGAATAAACATTACACTACTGCGTGTAAGTGACATTACAAACTCCAATTAACAAGGAATTATGAAGGAAAAACAATGTGATTTATTAAACAAACAGTGTTAAACTATGCAGTATACATTTCAGTCTTTTAACTGCTTTTCCAGCAACTGAATTCTTAACTTCACTTCTTCTTGTTTAAGAAGTGTTAGTTTGATTTGTTCATTTGTTAGAATTATTTGTTGCTGAGCCCGTTCCGTTTCCACCTTCAGTAGTTCATTGTAGCCATCCCCCTTCTCAGCTTGCCTTTTGCGCTTACATGGTGGTGGTGGTGCCGGTGGATTCCACATCTCCTCCAAGACAGGGCTCTGGCTTGTGCTGGGCTCTTCAAATGCCAGCCCCACAGGGGTGAGGGTGACCAATTCAGCAGACAGGTTCAGAGGCTCCGTGGGGTCGATTGACTCCCCTGTACCAGCTGGCAGTATTCCAAACAAGACTTGGGAACTCTCACCTCCTATGATGTCCAAAACCGTATCAGTGAACTCCCCACGTTTTATGGACTTGTTCCCTGTTTGGGGGTTTTTCGCCTCAGAATGGTCCTTCGTAGCCTTTTGCTTTAAGTTTTTCCACCTAAGCCGAACCTGCTCAACACTCCGCCGTTGGCCACTACCAGTGGCATTAATTTGCCTTGTTATGTCGGCCCATATTTTATTTTTTACTTTTGAGGACAGAGAACTCTGTCCAGGACCACTAAAACCTCCAAAAAGGGCCTGGTAATTGGCACGAACACCCTCCAAAAGGGCCGTTGTCTCTGCTGTTGTGAAATTACTTCCTTTATTCTTCTCCATGTTGTCTGAGAAAGCCCTATCACTAAGGAAGGCCTTAAATACCATAAAGCTAAATTGAAAGCAGGTGAGAAAGAACAGGTCACAGACTTTAAAACTGGGCTCGTTAGGTCAATGACCTTTGCTTCTTCAACATGACATCCATAGTACATGTCCTGCGGCACCGTCAGAGACAATACAAGCCTCGTCAGTATGTCCAACGAGGTAATTTCATTGAGCAGTACTCAAATGATGAGCTTTATGCACGGTTTAGATTTCGAAGAGAAGATATTTTGTATATATGTGAAATTCTTCGCCCACATCTTCAACGTCCTACAAGAAGGAGTCATGCCTTAACTGTGGAGGAGCAGGTGCTTATTGCCCTACGTTTCTTTGCCTGTGGATCCTTCTATGAAGTCATTGCAGATGGCCTGGCTGTGACAAAGTCTACAGTGGGAGACGTCATGCATTCAGTGGCAGCAGCCCTGGCTGGTCTAATTCACCAGTATGTGAGATTTCCAGATACTGAGGAAGAAATAACACAAACCAAGAGAAAATTCTTCTCAATTGCCAGGATGCCTAACACTATTGGTGCCATTGACTGCACCCACATACACATTCAGGCACCCCATGAAAGAGAATGGGAATTTGTCAACAGAAAGGGACGGCATAGTATCAACGTGCAGCTCATAGGGAATGCTGACCTTAAAATAACCAACTGTGTTGTGAGATGGCCTGGTTCTGTACATGATGCACGGATTCTAAGAGAAAGTCATCTCTACAGAAGACTGCAACAAACTGCGCCGGATGGTATCCTCCTGGGTGACAGTGGCTACCCACTTCTACGGTGGCTTATGACCCCCTTTGCTACTGTCACATGTGACCCACAGCAGAGGTATAACAATGCACACAGCGCAACAAGGGGAACAATTGAGCGTATCAATGGTGTTTTAAAACGCAGATTTGCCTGCCTGAACTATCTTCGTGTGGAGCCGAAGCAGGCCTGCAATATAATATCTGCCTGCATTGTTCTTCATAACATTGCCCAATTGAGAAGAGTTCCTCTGAATGAAGACATCCTGGACAGACCACCACTTGAGGCAGAAGTACCACAGCTGCAGCCACCACCACCACCACATCAAGCAGATGAACCAGCAGGAAGAGCAGTTCGAAATGCCATGGTTAATTTGTATTTCTCTTGATCCTCATTGATAAGGTCTGGTGCTTTTGTTTAACAAAACTTCGATTTGTATGTTTAAGTTTGAATATGAATGCCTTATTTAAGTAACAGTTTTTTTTGTTAAGTTACCCACTGATAAAGGCCTCCACTGAAACTCTGTCTAATGTTTTTATTCACATGCATTCAGCACACACACTTAATTTTCATAGCCAAAGCTCAAAAAGTAATGCCATTTGGAGCAAGTCTGTGCAAGTCTCTTCCCACAGACATCTGTAAAGAAAATCTAATATTAAGGTTTTAGGGCTGTCCCCTTTGTTAACAACTGTTTCCTAAAAAGATATGTACAACACATTTTAAAATCTACACACAATGCCTTGCGAGTGAATGCATTCAAATGGACTGTGGACCGCGACATACAGACGCTAGCCTATTTACTAGCTTGTTAGCTCCTTAACACAGGCGTCAATGGAGCAGCGTTAGCTCGCATTAGCGCAAACTCTGCTTAATTAGAGATCGCCGAGCTCTTCTTTCAACTCTGTGCTGATTTACATAATTGGTTAACTCAATATAATGATTGCCTTTCATCTAGTCTGAGGACGCATCAACACTGGCTAAGTTTATACTTTAATTCAGAGACAATAGTTGAGCTAGCTTCTCCTTTTTCTGTAAAATGTTGGCTCCATTTCCTGTTTCCTGTCTGTGATCCAGGGGGCGGGACGGATTTGGACATCCCAATCTGCCGGTATCAGGATCACTCTGATCCAATCCAGCAAAGTTTTGAAATACCGGGATAGATCAGGTTGATCCGTGGCTGAGGACAGGGGGATTTGGTTATCCGGATCATTCTGATCTGGATTACAAGTTTTGAAATACCGGCCCCAGATGGGAACTGCTGCCGTATCCGCTGCACCACACATGACGGGAGGACGACCCGACAACTATGTCCTAAATATCCCCAGCACCAGCTTACAAAGCTGCGATAGGCAAGATGCCTGAAACGCCTAAGGGAAAAAGAGCAGAACTTTCAGACCACCTGTTTTCAACAATAACCTCTTATAGGCTGGGCCTACACTGGGCCTTACTGTGCACCCCCCACCTCCCAACGAAACCAACTATTTTTTAATGGTCTGACCATGCTGAACATAAAAAAATAGTTGGCTTCGTTGGGAGGTGGAGGTGCACAGTAAGACCCCGTTGCTCGCGGCCTAATAGTTTTATTCTGTTTTTCTTCTAATGGTAAATTGATTCACATAATATTAATAGTATAATATTGCTTTGGTTTTGTTTAGTAGGAGCTTAGACAAAATTACTTACTCTTCATTTGTTGTGTGCCTCACAGGTCCATAATCATACTTGTAAATATTGTAAATATTTTGTAGACTGTATATGTTTAGACACACAGGCTCCAGGCCTGGATGTTGTGTCATACAGGTAATTGATTCTGGCACTTGGCTCATTCGTCGTAGTACCTAATAAATACAATAAGACAAAATAACTTCTGTGTAAAGTGACCTTGACCTCGGAGTACAACATGACTGCATAGGACAATACAGATTCAGGAAGCAACATCTGTTTTCCAGTCATACTTTTATTGAACATTTTTTTAAATCACTGATTAGTTCTACATAACAATGATTGTTATACAGTAAATAGATGGCTGAGACAACAGTGAACAGGTGAGATTTCTCGTAACTGGTATTGCTGAAGCAACATCTATTCGAGTAGGATTGTTATTTACAAAAAATGGTATCAATGACTTCACATAACAAACATGGTACAGTTGGCTGGTACTACAGCAAACGGGTGAGAACGGTGAGATTACTCGTTTTCCTTTACAAGTGTACTGGTATTACTGTTGCTACTATAAATAGTAGAGATGATCTAAACATGCAACATATTTTACTAGAAGTTAATAAGGTTTTGTGGTGCTAGTGGTAGGCTCCTCGTCTTCTGAGGAGAAATATATATATCTGTCATATGTCATAGATCTATCATCTTCGGCGAGATATATCTATATAGAGATAGATAGATATATATATCTATCTATATCTCTCTCGCCGAAGATGATAGATATATGACATGACATCGTTCTCAACAAACTAGCTTAGCCTAAAGCTCATCAGTTTTACCTTTGGGATTTCTCTACAGCAGACGTTCTCCACTTCGTTGGGCATAGTGGCACAATTCCCACAGGTGCACCTAGGTAGAGATGTTATAAGTTATAACGCTGTATTTTGACGGACAAAAGTAGTCAACAATATGCCATGTTGGGACATAAAAAGCTTGTTACGGACGCTTGAATAGTACGAGTAGTCTACTAGCCGCAAGCTAAGTCCGAAAAACTACGCTAAATACATGATAAATCGCCTGTGTGTATAATAGCATAAACAAAAGCTTACCACTGTGAAATGTCCTGGTCCATTCTACGACTAAAATCACGCTCGTCGTTAGCGTCTTCAGCTCCATTATCGCTTTCGGGGTCCGACTCAGGCTCAAATTGGTACGGCAGCACTGCAGCCATAGTAGACAGAGTGCCTGAAGAGACGTCAGCACTCAGCACCCTGTCAGCACCAAGATTCTAAATGCCTCAAAATTCTAAGCAACAGGGTGTTTCACATGGGGGTTGTAATACTCATAAAGTATGAGAAAAAAATAATGTACTAGACAACCCTTTATTGTTGTAAATCAATTCTATGAGGTCAAACAAATTAAATAATGAACAGTAAATAGGGGCATAATAGGCCCCCTTTAAGTTCCACCAGGCTGGACATTCTTGTTTCCTGTTTTATTGCAGTTAGCAGGCAAGTCCCTGCAATAGTTAGCACTTTACATAGAAACCTGTATCTGCTGGTTGCACAGGTTATTTATTTTTATTTCAAGTGAAATGTTTGGTTTTATATTTTATAAAGTGCTGTAATGTGCCCCAGTGTTTATAAAACATTTTTTCAGAATTCAGAGGATTCATTTTATAATTATTAATTGTTTCTCATAATTCTCATGTGTGGCTCAAAGCAACCTCTCATGTTGCTCCAGTAGTGCTTCTTAATTGTTTCTCATTATTCTCATATGTGGCTCAAAGAGACCTCTCATATATTGCTCCATTACTGCATTAAATAGAAATAAATGAGATGAGGAAGAGATATTGAACACACAATGATGAGATCTCTATAAGGGCTCATAATTCTCAGATGTTTCTTATAGAAGGCTCAGATTCCCCTCATAAATGGCTCTATCCTACTTCTCAAATACTGCTTAGACTTTGTATCTCTTTTTCATCTATCTATTGCTCCTAAGGGTCCCTTAGGAGCAATAGAGCAGCAACAAATGATCACAAAATGATATGAAAATGAGAAGGCAAAAGTTATGTCTCGGAGTTGAGATTGAACAATAGATGAGCAACAAAAAATTTGCTATGGGCATGTATGTCTTAAGCAAGACATTAATTATACCTGGGCAGTGGTAGTTGTTTTTGTCTGCTGCTTCATCAGACAGGACGTCGCATGTGGCTTGCTCCCTTCTTTGGTCAAAAGCCTGCATGAATGGGGACCTTGCAAGAATGCCATTGGAAGGGTCACTGGAATCACAGATCCTGCTCCCCTCTTGTGTTTCTTCAATATCCATGTCTTGACTCATGGTACCGCCATTCAGGTACCTTTCACTGGTATTGATTGAGTCTGTGTGCTGTTCTGCATCAAACAGCACACACATGTGGTAGAAAACCTCAAGTGCTTCTGGCAAGCTTGTACAGTTCAGCAGGTATGCAAAACTGTATGTTGCATACTCCTTTATGCCTCTGTCACTGGTTGTTCTCCCAAAGGCCTGGGAGACTGCCTTAAGTATATGTGCAGAGCACAAATGGAGCACAGTGAATTTTGGAATGTCTTTGAGTTGTCCCGACACAATTTGGAATGCTCTGCAAAGGTATGCAGAGACATCCTCTTGGTTAAAAGAGATGAGCACACTGTTCATCAACGCCCAGCTGTAATCTGTCTCTATTTGTGCAATTTTTCTCCCGGTAATGTGGGACAGCCTCCTATTGAACTCCATAAGCCAGTGGGATATTGATGGAACACTATGGCTGTTAGTCACGAACACACAACACACACACAACATGTGTGTACAATTTGGACTCTACTTTTGGATTTTTTTGGATTTTTGATTTTCCACGTCTAATTTAGCTAATATACCAATATTCAAAACGCTACCGTTTTGTTATCGAAGGTCGGATCAAAAAAGTGTCCGAAGATTTCTTTGCGTGTGCGTCTGAAGAAGCCGTGTGCAAAGTTTTGTGTCATTGGTCAAGAAATGTGGGAGGAGTAGCGAAAAAACTGTTTTGCGGTTTTCGCGATTTTGCGAAAAAAAAAAATATTGACGGAAATGGGCGTGGCCTATGCCAAAAGATGCAGCAGACTCCAGTGCATCTGTGTGTACAAGTTTTTGGACTCTGGGAGGTTCGGTGTGGGAGTTATAGCCCCAAACGCGTATTCCTTGGTATAGCGCCACCTAGTGGCCGGCATGTCTGGATTTGGTCGTCTGCGTAGTCCGAAGAGATCTGGATCTAGTCATGCAATTGGCGTGTCGGCACCATTTACGGTTTGGGCTGTGGTACCACTTTTAGGGAGGTACAAATAATAAAAATAAAAAAAATCCTTACAAAAACAATAGGGATCCAACCTGTTGGCTTGGACCCCTAATAAAAAAAATCCTTACAAAAACAATAGGGATCCAACCTGTTGGCTTGGACCCCTAACTAGAACTGCAAGCAGTTATGCAGGGGTCCAAGAAATGTGCATTTCGCCGGCACAACACGAAGCATGTGTTCAAAACAAATAGGCACGGCGTATGCCAAAAGATGCAGCTGACTCGTGCATTTCGCCGGCACAACGCGACAAGAAATGTGAATTTCGCCGACACAACGCGAAGCATGTGTTCAAAACGCTACCCTGAACTTGTGGATACAAAGGATTCGACTGTGGTAGGAGTAGCGAGAAGTCAGTGTAGCGTTTTCGCTGCAAAATTTTGTAGAAGATATACAATTTCCTCGTTTATTGCGCCCTCTAATGGCGAAATTGTCCGAAATTTTTATCGAACGCCATTAAGGGTAGCACCCTTAATGGCATCTTCAGACGCACCATTAAGGGGTGCGTCTGAAGATGCCGTGTGCAAAGTTTGGTGTCGATTGGTCAAGAAATGTGGGAGGAGTAGGGAAAAAACAGTTTTGCGGTTTTCGCGATTTAGCGAAAAATATTCATAGACGCAAATGGGCGTGGCCTAGGCCAAAAGATGCAGCAG